>NW_020454550.1:903689-939903 GCF_003342845.1 Nothoprocta perdicaria
TTTTTTTTTTTTTTTTTTTTTTTTTTTTTTTTTTTTTGAAGCCATATAAAGTGGCTTCATCTTCCTCTCCTCCTAGAGGAATCCTTCTATGCTGTGAGATTCGCATATTGCAAGTTATCATTTCAATTTTATTATAAATACACAAAATGGGACCTAAAGCCAGGAGACAATACAACTATCCATTCCCTGAAAACCTTTTGTCTTATACAAGTTTCTAAATTCAACTTAATCTGAGCTGATTCTGCTCTCTATGGTGTGCCTGTTTCTGTGCCATATGAGTCCAAACAATGTCCTTCTCCGGGTGTCCAGGGGAATGACAATCCTGCCAGTAAGACAGGACATCACAGAGGATGGAAGTGACCCTGTGCGCTGCCATACCAAATAACCTGAGTCGTGCACACCAGGTAGAGAGGAGGGAATGAAGCTTCTTCCAGCAAACCAACCAAATCTTGCAGCCCTCAGACAGCTTTGGGTCTCCAGAGGTTGAATGCGGTAAGGTTTTTAATGCCACATCATTCTACAAGGCATGCAAAAAGAAAAACAATCAATGCTCTGTGTATTTTCTGATTGAAGCCTTCTGTTCAGCACCTGTCCAATCTATCATCTGYATCACTAGAGTGGTTCATACAACAGCTCTGGAGGCACAACTAGTCTTAGTCGCTCACTACACTACATCCTTTTGGCAATAGAGCAGTTCTCATCTGGATTCCTGCAGAACAAGTAAGTCAGCTTCCTACAGAGTTTTAGAATGTAATATAAAAAAAAATAAATAACTATTTTTGCAGCTTGAGATTACTATAGCACAGAACAGAGAATAGTATGTTCATCGTTAATGATCCCAATTATTTTAAAGAAGAGGTAATATTTCTATGAGACTTGCTATTCTAATAGACCATTAAAAAATCAACTCATTGGTGATATTATTATGCACATATAAAGTTTTTTAAACAAGAATTCTTGTTTAAATCTAAATATAGATATAGTATTCATTCACATTGTACTCATTCAGCACACATAGTATTTATTCTCTTTGAACCTGAAAATCTTTGTATATTCTTCAACTAATTTTTTTTTCCCATAAAGATTTAATTTGGTTTTAGCTCTTATTTGCATTTAAAACAAGGCTTGCATGACTTTAAAATTACAAGGCAGTGATGCTTTTCTTGTCATTTAAGATTTGTTTGAAAACAATAAAAAGACTAATATAGGAAATGATTTGGAAAAAAAAAAGGAAGTGATTGTGTAGACCTGGAATATAACTAATTTACAGTTATACRATTCCTATCAATCCAATTTATGGGGCCTCTATAGTTAAGAATAATAATTCTGGAAAAAAAGAAAGAATAAAGACAAAGAAACCTAGTAAAAAGAACAGTGCTTGTAAAATGAGCGGAAAAAGTTTTTATACTGAATTATTTAAAAAAGCATATGACCCATGTTTGTATAAATAAAGCAAAATTAGACCAATAATATGTCAAGCTCCTGCACTCAAAAAAAAAAAAAAAAAAAACTACACACTAGTTTCAGAACTATTAAAATTGCATTCTTTAAGAAATGTACTATATGCCACAAAAATGACTACTGCCAAAAACCGAGATATAGCCATTAACTCTAAAGGTAAAGCAGTAATGGATGCCATAAAACTAGTCTCCCAAATAAAAGGCAGGTTTGTCATAGATTCATAGAGTTGTGGTAAATATTTAGTCCTCGCTTTCTTTACCTTTGAAGACAATGACTGCTTTTCTTTTGGTTTATGCCACTGCTCCCCATAGACTTTTTGACTTTTCAGATGTAACCATCAGAATTAATCATTTCTTAGTATGCTTCAGTATTCTAGAAAATAAACCAACAGAACTACCTCTGTGCTTTTTCTTAGGATGGTGATCATCCTTAGACTTTCTGGTGATCTACCAGAAGCATTTTCCATGAGACCTTTTTCACTTGTTTACATTATGTAGTAAAAAGGGGAAAATGCTGTGAGGACACTGACACTTCTACTGCCCTTTCCTAACTGCCTCAGTTTCCTGATWGTTGACATGAGTTGTGCTTTCACAAAATCACAGAATGATTGAAGTTGGAGGGGACTTCTGGATGATTCTTACATTTTTGCATTGAAGAAGTTACACATYTTTCTGAACTCTCTTATGTAAGCTGAGTAATGCTTACTCTTCCCCCTGTCTTCCTAAGTGAGAATTTTAATCTATTTGATAAACTTGATTTTAGTGAGCCTGTTCCTTCTATTCTCCAGATTTGCTCTCAAAACTTAATAATTACGTACCATTATTTCATGTTTTGCTTTTTAGCATGATGGGTCAGAACATACTACTGAAACAAAACTTTCCATCTATTCACTTATACTATAAATGCAAGAATTAATTATTTTTACTTCTATAAGTTTTGTTTGCTTTTTGCATCAAAGGATGTAATATGCTGAAGTTTGAGGTAGATCTATWATAAGATTTTTGACTCTTCTAATCTTATTAACTGTAAGGACAGCATAAGAAGGACTGTAACTGAAGCATAAGAAGTTCCGTCTCCAGGTGAGGAGCAACTTCTTTACTGTTAGGGTGACAGAGCAGTGGAACAGGCTGCCCAGGGAGGTTGTGGAGTCTCCTRCTCTGGAGGTCTTCAAAACCCGCCTGGATGCCACCCTGTGCCACATGCTGTAGGTGTGCCTGCTTGAGCAGGAAGGTTGGASTAGATGATCTGTAGAGGTCCCTTCCAACCTTAAATATTCTGTGAATCTGTGTGAATCTGTGACACATTCTATGGAGAATTATATTTTTAGGCTGATGGGATGACTCAGTCATCTAAAATATAAGGTTATTTGTAGATGATCAAGACCGCATGTACTCATATTTTAAAGAAATAACCAGTCTATGTTTGCTCACTAGCAGTTCAGAATGAAGCAGCTTTGGGATCTGGCAGATGATAAAACAACTGCAAGCTTAAGTAGTTCCTCAGGGAGGACACTGCATGTAGTTTTCTTCCTAAAGTGAATGTCTGTGTTTTCACTCCCCTCAGCACCACACCTGCTCTCCCAGCTTTGGGCTTAGTCAGACAAAAATCAATATTGTAGAACATACATTAACAGTAAAACTAGAGGTATATGTTTCTTAAGAACAAGCATAGGAACCAGTGAAATAGAAGCAATCGGATGGACCTTCAAATATTTCACATGGTTGCTAATAARGCAAAAGCAGCAACAAGTTCTTACTCAGAACCTGTGCCTTTCGCCTGAGCTCATGGGAACTTCGCCTGTTTAAGGGACATAGGGAGATGACCAGAGAATGTAAGATCTCTGCTTAGTGCCACCTAGGACTTTCCTCATTGTTCAGTCATCCCTGTGATGCACATGTGCATCCCTGTGGTCATAATGCACATGGTCTGGCACAAACAGAATGGTGGGATGACAGCTGAGATTCTACCACCAAAGTTGTTTTTATAAGTCTCATTAATATCAGTGATATGCATCATTATATGCCAGTTTGTAGACTGAATCCTTACAAACAGCTAATTGCTTTGATTTGAACACAACACCGTGAAAGGCTGCCAGCTACCAGATAATAATTGACAGCTGCTCATGCAATGATAGCTCCAACTATAAAAATAGATGCAGATGTTCAATCTATTGTGATGCTTAATAAGATCCCATTTCACCTAAAGCTGAAATACTCTACCTAGAACAGGTGAGAAGCTTGCAAGATCATTCTGTAGCTAAGAAAATCTCTGCTTTTGAATCAAAACCTTCATGARCACTTTATTTCAGTAGCTTATTATGACAAAAATTAGTAACCGTAAGCACCTAGAGCTTGATACATTTTTTAGAAAGCTGTTTTACATCACAACAGAAATATCACTGCTTTTTAACAGCCATAGATGACAGGAGAATGATTATTGCTGTGCAGTAGATTTTTGTGGAAGTATGTRTTTTAAAATACAATTAACAAGCCCCCATACACTAAATACAGAGGCAGAATTTGGAATGTTTGTTCTCATCTTATTTGAAAGCTTTCTTTTTAATCTCCCAAATTTAAAAATGAGACTTAATAAGTCAGCTATTATTATCCAGCTTTCATCTTAAAGGACTCCTAAATTTGAGTCCCCTTCCATTTTCTTTTCTTCTTTGACTGAATCTCTTTCTGCAAACTTTACTATGAAGTGAAAAGAGAGTGTGTCAATGTTTTTATATTCCTACTGCTTTGTTGGTTATGAGTATTTATTTAGTAATTTGAAGAAACTGAAGGAAGGTATGATGCAAACAATCCCATGGGTGGAGAAAGGCATGTCTTTCTACATTTCATACCTTTGTACTGCATCGCTTCCAGCTGCTCTCAATTACAAAAGTGTTTTCTGTAGCCAAGACCTTGTGAAGGTCAGTTTCCAATGCGTTTTAGAGATACACACAAGAAAACATCTTCAAGAGAACTCTTATAATTTAATATTTTTGTAAGGTTACCTTTAAAGCAATTTTAGGCAAGGTAGTATTTTCCCCGAGCAATACGGAGAGGAATGAGAGAAGAGAAAATCTACAGAAACAAAGGTGTGTTGGTTCATTAAAATTACAAAATCAAGAACACTCGTGACATTTAATATTAATTGACACAGCTTAAGGTGCTTATTTGCTGCTAAATAATGAAATGTAGCCCTTCYGGTGACCTATTAATATAATATATTATGATGCAAGACAGCTTTTCTTGTTTTTGCTCCTTCTTTACTTGATCTGCTTAATCAGACCCATTGCAGTTGCAGTGGGGACTTAGCAGTGAACAGCTGCTTCTCATCCTGAAACACAGGAACTGCATCTCACAGGATTGTGCTCATAGCACTGTTCTCCCCCAGTGGATCTGTCCCTGCCAGCTGAGTGCAAAAATATTTCACAAAGTTAAAKTATGCAAAAACCAAATGTTACAATGTTACAGTGGGAAAAAATGACAAATTGCAATTTGTCATCAGTGAGATGGATGTTAAGCAATCCCATTAACTTCAGCAGGATTGTCCACATTACAGTCTGCCATATAATAGAATGCTTAAGATTGGAATGGACCCTTAGAGATCATCTAGTCCAACTCCCTACACATGGAAGTTCACCTAGAGCATGTGGCGCAGGGCTGTGTCCAAGCACATTTCCAAGTTTGGAAGATCTCCAGAGAAGGAGGCTCCACAACCTCYCTGGGCAGCCTGTTCCAGGGCTCTGTCACCCTCACCATCAAGAAATTTTTCCTCAAGTTCCTGTGGAACTTTTGGTGCTTCAGTCTGGCCATTTCCTCTAGTCCTATCACTGGCCACCACTGAAGAGAGGCCACCCCATCCTCCTCACTCCCTCCCTTGAAGTATTTGTAGACACTGATCAGATCCCTTCTCAGCCTTCTCTTCTCCAAGGCTGAACAGGCCCAGCTCTCTCTCCAGCCTTTCTTTGTAGGTTAGATGTTCCAGACCTTTGAATATTCTTCTAAATTAACATCTAATTGTTCCTGTTTAGTCAATGACAATTAATACATATTTGAATGATATGGCCATAACTCCAAGCAAAAAATAGTAAACATGAGATTAGCCCCAACTTATCTGTATGTCCATACAACCTCAATTTTCTGAGATGAAGGAGGAAAAGGAGATGATGTACTGCTGACAGTTTTTGAAATGTTCTCTTTTGAAGGCTCTGGGTTTTCTGGTTGCACTTGCTGTTCCCATTTCTATTTAAACTTTGGGAAAGTCTTTATATTGTGTTTTGGCATTTTTTTACATGAGAATGTTTCAAAAAAAAATGAAAATCTGTGTAGTTAACTTGTGTAGGAAGAGAGAAGCATACATCCTCAGTCTGTCCTGGTTTATTCAGATCCCMCCTCCTCCTTCTTTAGCAAATGTCCTAATGCTGAGGTAGGTGGCCAGTCCGGACTGGGCAGTTTGCAGCTCTTTTGAGCARGCTGTAGATTGAATCTTCAAGGAGGTAAAGACTGGTTGGCCTGGGAGGGAAGACTGCTGATTCCTGTGCTGAACTAACAGCTCTCAGTATGTCACATGAGATATAAGTATTCCTGATTAATCTGGCCCTTGAAAATTCAGGCACATTTAAATTTATAGCACCTAATGAAACTATTAACTTAAATCAGGCTTAAGACTTGGCTTGAACATTTTACATCTATAAGCATTTGAGATTTTCCTTCATTTTGGTGAAAAAAAATCTTGGTAAATTTATGTTCTTCACTTTGGTGAAAAAAATCTTAGTAAATTTATGTTCTGAGTTAAATATTCCTTGAGATGTTTTTCTACAGCACCACTTTGGGCATAAATTCCTGCAATATTTTAAGTCTTTCAAATCTTTCTTTGGGTTTGACCCTTKACTTCTTTCAGCATTCAAGCTTTGCTTGTAAAGGGGATGTTTCATTTTAAAGAGGATTCACCTAATGATGACGTGAATAGCAGTCATTGTAATGAGGCAATGGAAGCATGCAGAAAAAATGATCAGTACTGCAATCTGATGTATTGTAGAATCCTATGCTTATCATATGTTCACATATGGACAGAAACTCTTTATCCTAAGAAATGAACTACTTTCAATGCAAAATTTCAAATAAGCTTTGCTGAAAGATTCTGATCTATATTCTGAACATCATATTTAATTTTTATCAATAATTCATAGTGAAGTCTGCTTGTTAATTGATTGTTTTGCAGACAAGAGACAGAGAGTGTTTTCATTAATTTGAAATTTTGRAAGCAGTCTTGCATATATATCTTCAGGTCAAATGATCTCAGCTGTATTCCCAAAACACAGATGAAATGTGGACATTTATGATTTTTTATATTCTAAGATTTTTTTTTGTTGACCCTTTATATACTAATTTGTTGCTAATAAAATGTTATTAGATGTTATGTGCATAGTTTCTTTTAGCTAAGGAATTCATGTGAAATGTAAAGAAATGGAAAAATCACAGAATAGGCATATCTTAGAGATTAGATTCAGATAGATACTGTTCATTCAAATTACCTTGTGCAGCCCCCTCCCAAACAAAATCTACTCTTTTAAAGTCCACTTTTTTTTTTTTTGACTGAAAGGATCTGAAGCTCCAGAAGAAGTGCTGAGCAAGTTCAGTGTCATGATGGCTGAAGAGTTTCAAGTCTGCCATATCTGCTATCRAGACACCATATCCTCTGCCAAATGGACACAAGTACATACCAAAGACCCCATCTTGTGCCTCCCTGTGCTAATATGCTTCATTATTCTCAGCACTCACAATTTGCTGCAGCTTTAAAGCAGACCTCTGCCTCCTTCTTTACTCCTCTTGACAATCAGTCAGGAATTCTTTCTTATAGTAATAAGATTATTTAGTATTTGTAAGTGAAAAAGTCTAATCTTTCCATTTGATGAATCAGAACTACTTTGTCATACTTTATTAAACAGAGTTSATCTTCTTCAGCATTCCTAAAATTGTTCCTGCTTCTATGGTTTTCCTCTTTCTCTTATGTTACTGGAGTGTGTAAGACAAGGAGCTGAGCAAAAACCAAACACATATAATACCAATGGAGATGAAGACTCACAAAACAGAAACATGAAACACAATCTAAGAACAAGAATCAGTCAGCACCAAAATTGGTCATTGGGGTTCAAGTACTGCCTAAAGCAGTAGTGACAATGTGAGCACTTGTGTTTTTACTGTTTCCAACCCAATTCTGGGATATTGCTGACAGTTATGCGTGTGTATAGCACAATGAACCTTTGATGTACTTCATCATTTAAGGTTGTGAAAATAAAATACAGTTGTCATGAAAGCAGTCATTCCTTCTGAAAAAGTTCTAACAATGTCAAAGAGCAGTGAAGCCTCATGGCAATTCACATAAACCATTTTCCTGTCTCCCTCATATTTATAACTTTTATGACATCTGAATGCATGGGCTTTGTACAAGACTGGTTTCAGAGATCATAGAGTGGTAAGTATTTCTCTACAAGCACATGCTAATTCCTTTGGCTTGAGAAGAAATTGCTCACAACTCTTCTACAGAGATTAAATTCTCATATAATGTAAAGTTAGTTGTGATTGTTCAGTTCATTAAGACTTCTAAGTGTTATAAATGAAAGAAGCTTTAATAGTATACTAATATATATGAAATAAAATCTGCCTGAGCACTACAGTTTACATATAGACATATGAAAATCTACTCTACACTTTGTAAAATGGACTCATGTTAAGGCTAAAATTGCAAAACCTTTGACTCAAGCATCTTTTGAAAAGCAATATTTCAATAATTGCCCTAAGTTTTTATCTTTAAAATCTCACATTTTAAATATGGTTTATATAAGAATATAATATTGCCCGTGTTTCTTTTCCTACATGCTCCTCTTCAGAAGTAATTCTAGTGTTTAAGTATATTTTTTCACATTGTTCACAATGCTGAGTATGGAAGAGAAATGAAGCTATATATTGCACTATATTTCATTCTGTTACATATAAATAGCTGTTAGTCATACACTTCTGTGTAGAGGTAAAAAACTTAATTGTGGTCCTTTTAGCTACCTTTTCAAACTCCTCAAAATCCACCTTTAATGCATATGTTTTTTGGGCTGGCCAAAAGTTTCTATTATTATCACTTGTGCCTAGTATCATCTTCAATGTCTTTGCTTTGCCCAGTCTACCTCATAATCTAAAAGGAGCTGTTTTCTTGAGTATTTTGCATTTCAGTGGTTTAGTCTCACCAAAGCATTATAGTTAGGGTTGTGGTGAATGCAACTGTACCATCTCAAATTGAAGGTTTCATCCATGTGGGATCTGAAGTATTAGATACATACAGGCAGATTAAAAAAAAAACAGCAATACAAACCACAAAAAAATATAAAAGACTCACTGTGAATGTCTTCTTTGAGTGACTTTTATAAATGGAGATTTGGCATGTATAAAGAGGAGGAGGGAACTTCACAGACAAGGAGTAGTAGAAGACTGTATCTGCTTTAGGAAGCTTGGTAGAATAATATAACCRAGAATATGGAATAGAAAAGAAGATGGAGTTGAAAGATGAAAAAATCAAAACCTGCGGAAGCAGTAGCACTAAGAAATAGTCACTTTGCCTAATTATTGTCATTTCATTAGTGTATAGAGATTCCAGTCCTATTTAAACTCTGTTGAGCTATGTGCTGTGGGTTGGCAGAAGGAAACATTTCATTTCTCTTCTTGMAAATGCTGTAAGAACTGATTTAGTAAGTGCCTGGGACAAGGAAAGTGCTGCAAATCTCTTGTTTAAACAGTAATAACAAGCATTCTCAATGATGTGATGATAAATACCAAATTACTAAATCCATACAGGCTATTCTCAGTAGCCCTTGGTATTCAAAATAACATGTGGTTGTTCTAATTTTACTTTTGGAGATTTTTTTGTGCTTATTGTCCATTTCTTTAATGATGACTTCTATTAGTTTTCCAGTTCTTTAAAATGTGAACTGGGTTTTGTTATGTGCCTCAAAATATAAGATRTGGTTGCTGTACAGTCAACTCAATTTGCAAAATAAGATTTGTTTGTGTGTGTCTTGAATTTYCTGTTTAAATACTAAATTTATATTTTTATGTTTTGTGGTTAAGTTCTACATTTTGGAAAAGTAACATAAATGATGGGGCAGATATTTTTCTAAGACTTATTAACTACTCTATTACAATTCACTTACATTGCTGGTTAACCTATCTGTCATTTCATTCCATGATTTATAGCTTGAAGATACCATTCATATAACATTTTTTTTCTAGATCAGAAATTTAATATCCTTTATTATTGCAAGAAAACAACCTCAGACTAAATTTAGCACAGGAGCTTTAAACCCCCTTCTGGATGAAGCAGGAAGGGTCTGCTGGCCTTTGGGTTGTCTCGGAGATACATCCTGCTGTGGGACTGCCTTAGGGCCTGGTCCCTGTGGTGTGCTGAGATGGWCAGGGCTCAGTGCTCCCACCTGGCCATACAGTCTGTGAAGCACTTCCTGAGATTCCATCAATTGCARGAGAAACTCCTGTTTTTTTCTTTCAAGGTCATCCTTTTTGAATTTTCTAAACAGCTGAGTACTGACAACAAAATAACCTGAACACACAATATTCCTTGTCATCTGTATGGATTAGTACAAAAGAASAGTTTTGCACCAGTGTGTGGTAATAGCATCTCCAATTGCTGATCCTTTCTGTGTGTTTTTATTTAGCACTCTTTACATTTGCACTGTCATAGTCCATCCTCTCAACCACTTTGGAGAAWTCAGTTGTCATCTGTCTTGTGACAACCGAAAAGATAAAGGTTTCTGTCTCAGGATAGCTTCCCARGAGTACAATGTATATTGGTACGTTCTCTGTACACAGTTGCCTTTACTTGAAAAATTTCCCTAGTAATCCAAGGTGTGTATATCAAGAACTGAACATTAAAAAATAGACTTTAAAAGACATTAAAAAAAAACTGCTCATTAAATAAAAAGACACATTGAGCCCATATTGAGTGATCCRCAGGAGATACTTTTCAGTGCATCCAGGTGGTAATGCCTTATAGGAGAGGTGATRTGAAGTAAATTCAGGAAACACAAAGTAGATAATTACTAAAAGCAGTTAGATGCTGGGAAAAGGCTCCAGGCAAAGCCAGGCTACAGAAGAGAGGAATATAAGTGTAAGGTTGGGATAACCAATTATAGGAGTAAAGATGGAGTAATGAAATTATTTCTACTATGGTACCAGYGGAAAAATGAAGCAAAAACTCAGTGAAAGTATCAGAATTCAGGACAAAGATTGATGAAGTAAAAGTTTTAAAAATGAAAATGAAAGAAAATTCACCAAAGAAAGTGCTTTTGTAGTTTGTATTGCCATGTTGTTCATGGATTTACTCCCATCACCCCACTTATAAAATGCCACCACCTGGTCATGCTGGAGCTGAGAGATGTTACTCATAGCCTTGCTTCAGCCATTACTTTTTTTCTGCAGTAGCAATACAAATATGATTGAAAATGTGCATTAAAAAGCAATCATTGCACCCTTAATTATATTAGAGAAGTGAAAAAAAATATTAGTTGATATGACTCCTGAGAAATGCTTATGTCAATGGGCTTGCTTGTGCCTACGAAGCACTCACGGTATATTTCAGGATCCCAATCAGAGTAATGAAGCAAAGTGAAAAAGAATAAAAAGCAAAGTTTTACAAATGGGCAAGTTGGGGCAAAGAAGAATTAAAAGACATGGCCAAGTTCACCCTGTGAGATCATAATGGCATGAAACATGTTTGAAAACATCTAGAATCCTGCTAGGCATTTGCCAGCCTTGCATTCCTGCACAGTAGAAACCATTTAATCTAATAACACTCTAATGTTAGCTTTCTGTTTTTCAGACCTATTGAAAAGAAATATCTGCAGTACCCTTTCATATTACAGTGCTGCAAAGTATGTGTATTTGAGAGGTTTGGCAGGGAATTAGTTTTCTTTACCTTCAAGTCAATACAGATCAGTCTTGTGGTACAAAGAGTAACAGGTAGCAAAGGTAATAAACCAATTTTGATTATTCAGAAAATTKAAAGCACGCACCTGCTGAGCTGTTGATAGTTGTGTTAAAGAAGGGGAAAGTTTAATTGTTTCCTGCTCCTCCCAGCACAGTGCTGCATTAATACAAAAATGCATCAAACTATCCTTTGAAATGCTCTCCACTGGTGGCTCTCCACATAAGCCACCATGATTCAAGATCATGTAGCTAATAGACTATTAGTATAGGCTAATATTAGTATATAGCTAATAGTTATATAGCTAATTAGTATATAGCTAATATTAGTATAGGCTAATATTAGTATATAGCTAATAGACTATTAGTATAGACTATAATAGTATAGGCGAAAATGCAAAGTACAGATTGTATTAACATCACCAGTGTGAACTGGGTTAGCATCCAATGCCTGAATCCTCACACCAACATTTGTGTTTGTATAGCTAATCAGCAGCTTAAAACAAATCCTGGAGGAGCAGAACCCCTAAAAAGTCAGTGCCCAACATCCCCATAAAATATGTACTCATTAAAACAGATAAATTAACAGGCATTTCTAATCTTCAAAAGAATAGATAGCTTTTGATGGGCAAACTCTCACTAACAATTGATCCAGTCTAGCAGTGCTTCTGAGTGTATACAGCATCTGTTAAAGACTTAGAGTCATTAAACAAGCCACAGATCAGACATTTGCAGTGCTGCAGGGATTTTAAATAATTATACCAGTCATTCTGAATTGGTAGTAAGTATTGCTGACCAACTGCTTCAGATATTTATCTATGCTGCTCTTAAACAAAAGCAAATAACTAGTTTATTCTAAGACTTCCCTGTACTGTCCTTAGATAATRTTTCCTAGCATTTAACTGATGTAACCGAAAATAAGAATATATTAGTCTTTTTTTCTGCATGGTCTGTTRTTGTTGACATGATCGGACATTATCTCATTTTTAACATCATTTGATATATTGAAAGACTGCAGAGATATTTCATTTTCTGAAACCATTAGCTAGGAATAATCTCTTGTCATTCCTTTAAAGCCTTTCACAAAGTATGGTTTCTAAAGATACTTCATTTCAGAGGACAAATCTAAATTTTACCTCAGTAGAAAATATAGTTTTTGAAATGTATTTCAGGTCTTTAAATAAATTATTATTGCATCAGTTCCTGATATGACCACATTGTCTCATTAAATTTAATCATATTGTGGCACGTTGTACAGGCACCACTATAGCATAATACATCATTACATTTGCTAAATTATACTAGTGCATAGTCACAGAATAATAGCATTATATAATCACTCGCAAATGTATTTCTATTTTAATTAAGGTTTAGGGAGATCTATTCGTAAATACTGACTGAAGATAGTGAGTACCCACATGGTCTGCGTTAAATATTTCAGTTAGATCACCAAGTTGGCAGCCTCATTGTATTAAGATCTCTTTTCAGTGCATGGAAAAACTAAATTCCTATAAAGACCACTTTAGATTGGGCATCTTCATTTACTCACCATCAGAAGTTAAGTATCTCTGTTCATAAACTGCTGAACAAAGATACTTGTAACTGGGATATCTAATGCTGGGTAGAATGAATACTCTGTTTTTTCTGTTTTCATAGTTCAGAAAATATCCTTTTTTTTTTTTTTTTTGTAAAAAACTACTCTATTTCTATAGAGTTATTATGATTCTGATCAAGGATGTAAGATAGATGCTCACCTGTTTTTAGTATATAACAAAGATTCCATCCTAAGAAAAGTTAGTGAAAACTGATGTTCATATTTTGAATAGATGTTTATATTTTGAGTTTTCTTTTATTTATTTCATATTATTTATGAAAATTAACATGGTAAACACAATAAAAACAGGAGATATTTGGCTAAGTAACAGATGTCCTTTAAAATATAAAACATGTAATAGAGTCTAGAATTATTTTCTTATTAATTACTGTGAATTGATTCATCATATATGAAATAAAGTGATTTTGAAAAGACAATTCCACTTTTTTTTTTTTTTGATAAAGCAATAGAAACATCTTTATCTCAAAGAATTTCTACACATAATTTCATCTAAAAAAGAAAAACTAAACTAATTTGGAAAAAAATGTTTAAATTTGAGATAAACTGGTATAACAAAAATTTCCTTATAAGGTTTTGTATAGATTATCCATCAGGTGGACTTCTGAAATAAATAATCATGTTATATTTAATAAGGTTTTTTTTTTCAATGGATCTTAGTCTTTGGAGTGACCTTTTTATTTTATTTTCTGGCACCACAACATCAGAAGTACAGTATTCTTTTTGTATAAGCTTTTTGTGCAAGTTTATTTTTCTTTTCATTTGCTGATTGTCAAGAATATCACTTCTGTATGATATTTTTGTTTGTCTGTTTGCTTTTGCATATGGTTTCACCCTCTAAAACCTGCTGTAGATACAGATAAAAGTCTGAGTTTTATATAACTCTCAAATGCACTGGCTTGTTGTAGACCCAGGAGCACCAATGGGAGCAATATGCAGTAGCTGTGCTAGGACATAGATTTGGGCTTTTTAGCTCTGTGCTATTGAAGCAATACAGTGTTTATTGTGACAATGGCCTGTAGGATATCCAGTCCACTGGGAATGGAAGATTATTTATCAGGCTTTGGGTTATTCAGGAATCTCATGTAACTCTTTCCTGCTCAAAATCTCATTCATTATTTGTGTTTATTCTATAACACCTTTCTATAAAATCTATTTATTCTATTTTGATTTTTGCTACATCATTGTCTATACATTTTCTTCTTTTAATTAAAGTTGTTTTCTTAATATTAAAAAAGCATGGTGGATGAAACTGGCTATAAAAATTATTTTCTCATTTTTCTTATAACACTTGCTGTCTTCGGGTTGCTTTGTGTCTCATGAAATTATAACATCTTTTTGTTTGTTTGTTTAATATATAAAGGGAAACAGAAAATCTAACTCTCTCAATCTGATTATTAAAGTGCAGCATTTTTAGATCCTAAAACATGTTCTTCATTGATCTTGCACAAATACCTACTAATCTCATCTAATAAAGTCACAAATTATTACATTTCTCTTTGAAAAAAGTCTCACCTATTATGAAATCAGGATAGCATCTACTCCCCCAAAAAACTGAAAGATCTTCTTTTCTCATATATTTGTTATTGCTACACTCTTTTGAGATCACCCAAAGAGTGTACACAGCATTGCTTCTACTGTCAGAAGACTTAATGGCAGATACACATGTGAGTAAAAAGCAGAGGGAATAAAGTTTATTAATATAATCCAGTGCTTAAAATAGGTTCTACATGCATATAGTCAAAAAATACAGATTAATTATTCTCATTTCAGTCAAGTGGAAAAACTTGGATTTGTCAAAAAATTAACGTAAAAATGTAGGAGGACAATACTGTTTAGAATGTGAAGAAAGCAGATTAATTGCAATTGTTCATTAGTGCTGAAATGTTAAATAGTAATTTAACTAAACTCTTAATGAGATACGACAGAGCTAAGCAGCAGAACATGTATTAAAATGTGTTTCAGCACAAAGTTATGGTGGCTGCTGCATTTGCTTAGAAATGGTGATAAAGGATATTAAAAATGAATAAGTCATTTAAGAGGAAACCACACAAAATTATCAGTCTTATGTTATTTTGATAGCTGTAATTTTTAGGAAAAAAAAAAAGACATTCCAGTGCTTAAAATTCTCATGTCTCATGGGGCTGAAAAAGAAAACCCTGCTCCCCAAGCACCAATATTTGTCTCTGCAGTATGGTTAGACCACAGGATGCGCCATCACTGCTTTGCATGCTGCATGCACCTACAGAACCAGTCTGGCAGTTGGAGATGATTCCTAGTACCTCTGTCCCTGGGCTCAGTCTTGTTTCAATGCAAAAAAACATCATTCACAGTCTTTTTTCCTTCTCGGTCACCTGTTCTGCTTTTTCATTTTGCTTACCAGTCAGCCAGGGGCATTTTATAGAATATCTCTTCTTGCAGCATGCACATGGCTGCAAATAAACACAATTAACAACAGGCACTGCTTTGACCTCCCTATTGCTTCTGCTGCTGCCAAGGTGGATTTTTACATGCCCGTATTTTCTCTTCCAAGATTGTGTTGCTTGTGCTTCCCATGGCCCTTTTCTGCTTGGCAGAGGCAGAGCACCACTCACCACTGCTGCCTTTCAGTTAAATACTCCCTGATGAGTGAAACAAATACCAGGGCACTATGCCTGCCATTGAAATGGCAAATTTTAATGATTTTTATTCTTTGTTTAATGCAGGGTTTCATCTCAAAATAGCTACTCTTTTTGTCAACATTCTTTTCTGAGTCAGGCCACCAGTTGTAAATGAGTCATAATGGAAGATCCCACTGCCCAGGGAGTGGGATGAGAGGTGTATCGTGGTATAATTCAGCCTTGAAACATGTAAACAAGTGAAATGCAGTATACGCTAGGTAAAGGGCAACTGCAAGGGAAACAAAACAGATTTGTTTTGTCAAGGCAGCAGTGATGAAAGAACCTTAGCAATAAATGTCACCTGTGCTTATTGCATTACTTAAATAAATATCAGAATACACACCTGAATATATTTACTGAGAAAAATGGTGAAAATACCTAATTATAATARCTTGGATTACACTGAAAATAATAGGGAGTCTTAGAAGCCCACTTGTGAAAGAGATTTTTGTAAAACAAGTCTTGTTTTCCRCACATATTTAATAGCATGCAATACAAAACAAGTTTGGAAAACATGGAAAAATGTAGAAGGGGAAAAGGAAACATAAAAATAAAATCAGTAGTGGTGAACTACTAATCATTCAGGCTGGAGATGAGGTAAGTTTTTAAATGCTGGAAACATTCAAATCTTGGACACTTTTTATGAAGCAGAACGTCATGCTCAAATTTCACAGGCAAAACACTTTGCAGACATCTGACATCATATATTGCACAGAGAGTACGCTTCAATTCTTGCCTCGACTGCCTTTTATAGCTTAAAAGATAAAATTACTGAAAAGCCCTAAGAGACACCATATTTCACTTCTAGATTGTAATAGGTAGAAAGATACAGGAATATAGGAGATTGAAAATAAAGCTTCCAGATATTTCCAGAGCCTGAAGGGATATCTGATTCATTACCGCTGTTCAACATGGATATAAGCTGAAGATGGTATTTATCATTTTCGACTCTTTCAGCCAGGCTACCAAGACTTGGGTATTAATAACTTTTCACCTCAAATGTAGAAACAATGACTTTCATGAAAAAGTCATCTGAAGATTACATCAGAGAAAAATTGAAGCTGACAGTTATACATTTATTTTCTGACATCAGAAGTATAGCATGAGTACCAGCATTAAATAGATTAAAAGGTTTAATAGCTTTTTACCTCATAAGCATTAATATGTGAATATTTTAACCTAGAAAAAAACAAACGCTAACAAAAGCTCTGCCTGAGCTGCAAAGATTTTTGAGTCCCTGTCTGCAATCTGTGTAGAGCAGTTGGCTCTACATTGGGAATTGTACTTTCATGAACAGCAAAGAAAGGCCACTAATAGTTTTGCATTCGCTCAAATTGTGGATCTTTTTTTTTTTTTCTGTGAAAAAAAGGCTAAAATAGCAATGAAACTACAACAGAACAACAATGAAACAACAACATGGGAAAAACTTTGTACCAGATCAATAAAGATAGAGTCACTGTTCTTTGGAGATGAGGATAAAAGAATAAGTCTTCTTAGAATATTTCAGAATTTCAGAATATTTAAGGTTGGAAGGGACCTCTASAGATCMTCTAGTCCAACCTTCCTGCTCAAGCAGGCACACCTAGAGCATGTGGCACAGGGTGGCATCCAGGCGGGTTTTGAAGACCTCCAGAGTAGGAGACTCCACAACCTCCCTGGGCAGCCTGTTCCACTGCTCTGTTACCCTAACAGTAAAGAAGTTGCTCCTCACCTGGAGACGGAACTTCTTGTGTTTCAGCTTGTGGCCATTACCCCTCGTCCTATCGCTGGCCACCAGTGAGAACAGCYTGTCCCCTTCCTCCCTGCATTCTCCCTTCCTGAACTTATACATATTAATCATATCCCCTCTGAGCCGTCTCTTCTCCAGAGAAAACAGGCCCAGTTTTTTTTTTTTTTGAAAAGAGAAGATTAATTAACAGATCAGATTAAAATTATTGACTGCACTCAGAGCCTCGTGGAGTCCATACCCCTCTCCATTCATTTTAGACCTAGTGATGATACTATCACAGCAGATGGAAATCTAAGCTTTTATACTTGTTTATTTGATAAAGAACATTAAAGCTTTGTTGCAAATTATAAATTGAATTACTGCAGTTATAATTATTAATATCATAAAAGTGTTCAGTGGGCACAGTCCTACCTGATGACACTATCTCATCTCATAGGGCAGTGCTAAATTGATAGGAAATGCATGAAGACCTTAGAAAGTCATCAAAGCAGGAAAGAAGTGATCACGTTTCAGTGGAATTAATGCTTGGGAGAAAGATAAAAACCAAGCAATTATAATCATAAGAAAGGAATCACAGAACATTAAATTTATAAGGAATACAAAACATCTGACTCTGTCTTAAAAAGTGGTGTAATAATTTCAACAGTTAGAAAGGTAGATGGTATATGGTAAAGAGAAAAAGAAAGATAGTTATACATAAGAAAAAAAAAACATAAGGCGGCTCTGGGGTGTGACAGAGACTGAAAATTTATTAAACTTTTAAAATAAGACTGAATACAACCACTCTCTCCACCCTGACTATTATCTATTGCTTTAATGGAGGCTCYTTTATTTTCTGAAGTTTCTTGGATGCACCAGTTTCTTTTTCTCACAAATCCCCTTCTCCATGAATGTCAAACACATTTTAATATCTCTTGAAAGTGACACACTCTCTTTTTGGTAATGATTTGAATGGAAAACTGTTCCCATTAGAATATTTCTTTTAAGAGCTCTGTCCTAGTCATGTTCTTGCTTTTTATGTGATTGCTTAAAACTCATCTATATTGAGATCGATGAATTTCAGACACAAGGGAACAGTCATCAAATAATTGGGAGAAAACAGTTTCAGCCAGTTTGAGGCTGCTCTCATGCCACRAGATGTGAGATGAGGGAAGGAGTCTTTGCTGTCCTGGCCCTTAGGGCAAGAACCTCAGGCCCTGAGGTGCCTTCCTAGAGGACCTTCTCCACCTCATCTTTGCAAAGGACAGATCCCACATGAAATCATCCCCTGACCTGACTTGCTCTCCGTAAGTTGTCTGCAAATGGCTGTTTTATAAATTATCCTACTTTACTCTTGTAACATTCAGTCATTATAATTTGCCAGTTTCTTTACTGAACATCAGAAGACATATATACCAGGTTATATATATGACACTAAGGAGTTTTCTGGGAAAGAATGGTTGGTGTTTGAGATTTTATTTATTTGTTTTATGAAATGACATGTAACAAGTGTTTTCTGCAACCTTAGATTTTGTTACTCAGAATTTAATGGTCAAAGAAATGAACGTTCTAGGACATAAAATATTCCAAAATGAATGTAAAAAAGATTTAGGGAAAAAAAAAGCACATCTTTTCAAGTTCTTATTTAGCCTTGATTTTTCTCTATTGTTTCTTTTTATTTAATATCTTGGAAAAAATATATATTGGCACTGGCTATTAATGGTTTGCATAAAAAYATATAAAATATTTTACTACAAGAAACAAATACATTGCATATGGTTACTTGTACAGTTAGGAAGTATTTTGCCAGTTGTCAATCATTCAAAGAATAATTCTAGGAGGACAAGGTRAAACCATAGAGGTAGGTACTGAACATATGTGAAATAGTCATCTCAAAAAATGTTGAGGCTCTGTAAAGCTCTGCCAAATTATGATATTTACTTTCTTGTAGAGATRCTAATGATGCATTCAAAATGCTACAGCTTCTTCAAAGGCTGATGGAAGGAGATAACAGATTAATAAGATTACCAGGTATCTTTTGGTCTTGGTACCAGGTAATTTAAGTAAAAAATAACACATGGGATACAACTGTGTCACTCCAGAGTATTCTGAAATAAAACTAGCCTTATCTATTAAAATTTAAGATGCTCACTAAACTTTCCTTTCAATCTCTCCTTTAGAGTGAGGT
The DNA here is from genome assembly GCF_003342845.1 of Nothoprocta perdicaria. Lineage (NCBI taxonomy): Eukaryota > Metazoa > Chordata > Aves > Tinamiformes > Tinamidae > Nothoprocta > Nothoprocta perdicaria. The sequence continues at coordinate 923,293 of NW_020454550.1, forward strand.
ATATGAATTAATTGCCAAAGCACAGAAAAAAATAGAAAAGTTCGTCCCTATTTTAAGTGYTTGTTATACATTCTTTGCCTGTTCTTGGACAACTATGGAAATAGACTTTTAAAAATAATTGTTTTAGACGCGTATATTATTTTCATAGGATTCAGATAATGTTGGTGTCCCTCTTTGCTTTGCAAACTCTCTAAAGTTATTCATATGTGGTCTAATCAGAATATATCAATTTTAAATGAAATTGCACTGCCCAGATTTGTCTATCTGTAATSCAGTGAGATAACACTCAGCATTAATATATAGAATAAATAATTTCAATCCTATTTGAGAAAGGAGACATCCTAAAGGAATATTTTCYATGAAAGCTCTCTTAGAGGAAGGAACTAGAAAAGACTGTAGCTGTATGAGCCATTTTTATTATCTATTTTTGTTTTCTCTCCATTAGCATTTTCTTTCTTAAACAGTGAAGTAACCATGGTTCCTAGCTGTGATCACCCTGGATTCTTCCCAGGGAAAAATGTATCCAAAAGGTAAAAAGAGTAATGCTGTTATTTATAAGAATTTCAAAGTTTCATTTGAAAAAACATATCAATGCAAGCATGCAGTTTTCATGGATCGTTATAACCATACCAAATATTAGCTATTAGTTTTTATTAAAAGCTAGTAGTTCTGCAAATATGATACAACTGAATTTAAGTGGTTTACTCTCTGCTTGTTGGAGGGTGTTGTGGGAAGAGATATTTACTTCCCCCTCTGCAAAATCAGTTCCTATACAAGAATAGCTCAGGTGCTATTCCAACTTCTTTAGCAAATGGATTTCATCAATTCACATTTGCAAGGTTAAATTCATGTGGAAAAGATCCCTMAATGTCTCCACTAAGTGTTCAAAGGAGTCAAAACAATTCTTTTCCCTCCTTTCTGGCTTACAATTTTGTGTACAATTAAAAGCCAAAGAACTCTGAAATAAATCAAGGCTGAATCAGTTATATAATAGACAATTATTACAGACTCAATGAGCTTCAGGATCTGATCCAAAGCCTTTATATAAATTTCCAGTGCTTATACTTTTTGTGTAGAATAATATATAGCAGGAATAAGCATTAGGGCATTCAATTTGTTGCCAAATGCAAGGGAAACTAAGATAAAGTCATCGTCTTTTTTTTGTTCCTCTTACCAAATGAAACAAATGCAGCAAGAATGGAAAGAGAAAATTGTTAGTGAGTTGCTATTCAGTGGATGTGATCCCTGACTAAGGTGACTGACACATTTCTGTGTGTCTTCAATAAGCTCTTCTGAATCAGAATGCTTGGAAAAAAAGATGGCTTTCTTTTTCTAAAAAAARGGGGAAGTTGTCATAAAAGAAAATTGATAGTTTTCTGATTGTTGTAATTTTTTTTCTGAACAACTCTGGCTTTTAATGGCTGAGGCTATTAGCATATTACAGATCTGGAGACCAATAGCATTGTGACAGGGTGCCCTTTAAAGACAAAGATATGAATTCATATGTCATTTACAGTTTCTATAAAAGCTAGCAGACAAAAAGACAGCCATGAAGAATTAAAAAGAAAATTATCACTTCACTGATATATCACACAACTTCACAGACTGGTTGAGGTTCGAAGGGACCATCTAGTCCACCTTCCAGCAGGGACACCTAGAGCACATGGCACAGGGCGGCATCCAGGCGGGTTTTAAAGATCCCTAGAGAAGGAGACTCCACAACCTCCCTGGGCAGCCTGTTCCAGGGCTCTGGCCCTCACAGTCAAGAAGTTCTTCCTCACAAGCAGATGGAAATTCCTGTGTTTTAGTTTACACCCATTGCGCCTTGTCCTGTCACTGACCACTACTGAGAAGAGTTTAGCTCCTTCCTCCTGACATTTATCCTTCAGATATTTATACATATTAATCATATCCCCTTTCAACCTTCTCTTCTCCAGAGAAAAGAGGCCCAACACTTGGTCTTTCCTCATACAAGAGATGCTCCTGTCCCTTAATCGTCTTTATTGCTCTCCACTGGACCCTCTCTAGAAGGTCAATGTCCTTCTTGTCCTGGGGAGCCCAGAACTCTACTCAACATTCTAGTTTTGGACTCGCCACAGCTGAGGAGAGGGGCAGGATCACCTCCCTCCCCCTGCTGGCAACACTCCTCCTGATGCAGAACACAATTCCATTGGCCTTTGTTGCCACGAGGGGCACACTGCTTCTTCATAGTTAACTTGGTGTCAACCAGGACTCCCAGGTCCCTCTCYGTGGAGSTGCTTTCCAGCAGGTCAACCCCTAATCTGTACTGGTGCCTGGGGTTATTCCTCCCCAGGTGCAGGACCCTGCACTTGTCCTTGTTGAACCTCAGGAGGTTCCTCTCTGCCCAACTCTCCAGTCTTTCCAGGTATCTCTGAGGCACAGCCCTTTGGACTGTTGGCCACTCCACCCAGCTTGGTATCATCTGCAAGCTTGCTTAGGGTGCACTCAGTGCCCTCGTCCACGTCAYTGATGAACAATTTGAACAGCACTAGGCCCAGTGGGACACCACTGGCCATAGGCCTCTAACTTGCCCCATTTATCACCACCCTCTGAGCTCTGCCATCCAGCCAGTCCTCAGTCCGCCCCACTGTCCACTCACCCAATCCACCCCAGACCTTTTAACCTTCCACTGATACATGAACATTTATACTTCTGTTACAGACCACCATGCTGTTGCCCCTTGTAATTAGAGTCCTATTTGATCCAGCTAACAGTGCTCTTCCTGTCTAAGCCCTTCACTCAAAGACGATTTGTAGCACAGCATTACAGAGGCAACTGTGCACAGGATATGGATGTTCCCTTTTTATCAACTTTAGATTTACAACTCTCATTTCACAGGATGTGTCTGTCTCTTGTACTCCAAAAGTCCAACTCATATGATGCATGATTCACCTCCTTTGATATAGGATTGCTTTATGTATCCCTATCCCACGTCCTCTTATTCACCATCCTTCTAAAACTACATAGAGAAATACTGMCCTGATTGAACTCAGTGGGAGCTTTGACATTGCTTTCAATAATACTAGACTTCTTCCTAAATTCTTTTTACTCTTYGGATAAAACAGCATTAAGACTCTTTTTTCAATGTGGGAGTGGCAGTGGGAGAGGTTACTGGGTGATGGTATTTATAATCTGCATTACATATATCTTTCCTATTTGTGAGATATATAAGTCAATGAGATCAGAGTGAATACCTAGGTGAAGTAATCAATATTTACCAGTATAGGAGCAATTAAGGAAAAATCTGCATAATCATTTCGCTTGTCAGTAGGTAAATGCTTATTTAAAGACCAGGGCTTCAGGAACAACATCAACACATTTGTTTTGCAAGCAATAGGTATAAATAACTTATAAAACAAAGATGAATGCAATTCTGCTCTTTCTTTCTTTATTGCTGAGAATCTCATGTCGGGTTTCTGCTAAAGACCTTGGCAATATCCTTCTAATATCTTTTGTGTACTGGGCCCCACTGAAGAGGCAGTGGAACATATTAAAACTGGAAAAAAATCAACTTTATGCTTCACATGTAGGAAATAGAAGAGCAAGGTGGGCCAGTGGTGTCTGTTGCCTGTTCAGCACATGAACAGCACATGACTGTTGGCCAGTCTGCAGCTGGATTTATTAAATTGATAATCGTCACTACTAGCCTCCCACTCTGCAGTGCCCTTGCCACAAACCCTAGCACAACTCCCTTGCTCCCAGACTGCCTACTTGCTTCCCAGAAATGGCTACTTTGCAGCCCTGTGACTAATCTGGCCTTTCCATGCTCTTTCACAACTTCTCTTTTCACTTTGTGAGCCTGCCTAGGAAGCTGTGAAATATTTCCTGGCCTGAATAACAGTGTTTTGTTGTTGAACCAACAAATTAAAGTCGCGCATGATGCTAGTAATAGATTGTTTCAATTGAYGCAGGCATCAAAACTGAGCCTCAGAATGAGTGCAGAGAAATATATTTTAAATATTACTTTCCTTACTTCCCCAAATGCTATTTGGGGTGTCATATCTCAACTGACCTACCTTAAGGAATGAGTGGCGGTCAGCATGAACTTCGTGAACTGATCGCATTTCCYTGAGCAGACCAGGCTGCTCATATTGCTCATAGGGCCGCCCCCATATTTTGTTAAATAGCGTCCCTGCCTTGCTCTGCCATTTGCCCCGTGCCATCTCCCCATGTTGCTCCATTGCCCCTGAGTTAATTTCTCTCAAACCCAGACATATAGATGTAGCACCTCACCTGCATTATTAAACTTATCTATATACTATGTCTGTCAAATATGAAAGCTAACTTTCTTTTACATCATAAAAAGGAATGAAAGCTTACAGACTTCAAACAAATTTTACTGGCCTCTCCTGATATCCAGGACAAAAATACACTTCACAAAATATCCTCTTATTCTGGAAACCTGGGAAGCCTGGAACAGCCATCAGGGTTGATCCCCCTCACTCTGGCCTGGCTCCAGAAGAAGGTCAGCAGGACTCTTCTGGTCCTTTGATGAGCAACAACAAGGAAAGGACAACTCCTATAAAAGTCCCTCTTGAGATTTTTTTGCAATCATATTAAAATATAATTGCTTTTTCTTTAAGAAGCCAAGCTATAAATGCAGGATTTTCAGCGTCTTCTGAAGGACTTAAGGCCCGCACAGACAAGCAGTGAATAGTATCCAGGTTTCTAGCCTCCTGTGCTTCTGCCAGTAGACTGTCAGAAAAYGAATCCTGTCATGCTCTTACTAACTGCTCAGATGCCAGCATGAGAGATACACTTTAGCACAGAAAATTAAGCAATTATTTTTCAGTGCAATAAAACTTGTCAGGTTTCTTAGACAACAAAATGCCATTAAAGATGTAATAAAAATAGAAGACTATCAAAAAAGGCTACGGTGTTCAGCACATGTTTTAGACTACTAGAATACGAACCTGATTATCAATTCCTTAAAATACTTTGGAAATATTTTCCAATTGATCCTGGCAGAACAGACAAATATTTTAGATATCTGGTATAAAATGCTAAATTGTGCCATAAACTCTATATTCAGTTGATGGAAGAAACAAGTTACCTCCTGAAAGAAGACAGGCTGAATGAAAAAGATCAAGCACTAAAAAGAAATGTTGAAGTCTGAGACACTTTGTGAGCAAGGAAGATGATTCCCTTCACTCAAAAATTCCCATGTTAAGATAAATGTCTACAAAGAGGAAAGGCAAAGCAAGGCAAGGCAAGGAAGCAACTCCAATAAATTTACTTGGTTCTTCTTCCTTCTACCTTCTAAAAGGAGAGTAGGAGCTGTTTCTCTTTTAACATTGGGTTTAGCAGACAATGGGTGTTATATTCCTCCTCTCCTGCTGAAACTATTTCACYGGCTAGTAACTGGAGAAAGAAAAGACCAAGAAAGTCACCAGATAACATGAATAGTATCAGGAAAAGAGGGATTGGTTTTGTAACTCCTTACTTTTCATACGACTGTCTAAACTGCTAGGACAGAAAGTTATGCCTTCTCTGGCTTTGACTCCATAAATGTTGATATTTTTCTTCCCAGAGGAAGATTTTCAGCAGGGTATGTGGGAGTAGTTAGAACGCTTTCCACACACACTGGAAAGGAACAAGTGGGGTTGGTTGGTTTGTTTGTTTGTTTGCCTCAGGCAAAAAAGATACTGTTAAAAAACAGGGCTAGCCTGTCCTGCTAGGTGGAGATATCCCCAATAGTGTATGGACCCCAGCACATGGGCTCTACAGCAGCACAGAGATCAAATGTCTAGTGGGAGTGTGGTGGAGAGCCCCTTCTCCAGAGGCTCTGGAGCAGGATGAGGCATGGAAACTGGATGCTCATCCACTCAGTCTTGTTGGTCAAGGTGCAAATGGCAGGGACAGATCTCAGGATGGTTGCTTAAACCATCTGACAGTTTTGTTCCACAGTTTGGCAGCTAAAGTCRAAGTTTGTATCCTATTTAACAGCTTGAAAAGAAATTGTCAGGCTCATTTTTAGAGCTTTCCTCCAAATTCAGCTGAAATCCAGTCTTGGCCTTTGTCCCTTGCATATGTTACTGCTTTTTCACTTTATATTTCTCCAAAATATCCAGGAAAAGTCCTCATTACAACTTTACTATAACTGCATTATGAGAAAATGAATTATTTGACATATCTGGTAACCACTAGAAGGGTTTTTGTCAAAGCAGTGCAGTAAACTGGAGCTTTTTTTATTGATTTTAGTAAATCAAAATCAATTGCTTATCCTTCAATGGTTTTTAATTACAGTTCGGTGTTTTTCCCTAAAGGTATCCACATTAAGATTACTTGCAAAATTGAGATGCTATCTTCAGAGAATGTAATAAACTCATTCTGTTCAACTCCCCAGAATGCTTGAAGAGCTCCTGTGTCAATATGTTTCACTCCCTATTAAATTCAGGACTCAGACACCAACACTTCAGGCTTTGCAACACCTAACTTTTAGCTATTGGCTTTCCTGGGGAGGAAATGTAGTCTTTTTATAGGGACATGTGCATCTTTTATCACTCTTCAGGGGCTCTATGTCCAGGGCTGAGCCTCCAACTACCTGCTGACATCAGGTGTCTTCATTCTACATAGGTGTCTACATAGGTAGATCCTGTCCTGAGGAGTTTTCTTCCAAAAGCAAGTGACAGTGATAGCAGGGAGAGGGCAGGAAGGAAGAAGTCCTGATCTTCTTAGTGGATGAGAAACAAGAAACAGAAATAACAGTGGGAGCCTAATCTGTGTGCAAGACTCACTCTTAGCATCCAAGAGCTCTAACCACTAATTCACTGATTCATGTCACTTGCTTGTTTTGTCTCTAAGTCCTAAGTATGCTTCTGAGGCTGGTTCTTAGATAAGACATGCTTAGTAACCAAAAAGCTATCTGAYGGACTCAAAATGATAATTGCTTTGACCTCTGTGCCATTGGTGGTTAGTAGGTATTTAGAAACCACTCTAATAAGTGGCTGCAGTAATTTGTACTTGTGATGTATGCCTGCTAAGCACAGCCCTTATATTTGACCTTGACAATAATGATAGCAGCACAGATCCCAAAGGTTTTTAGACACGTTAGCTCTTTTTAAATTGCTACGATGGCTTCTATTTCCAACAATGAAGCGTATTTGCTGCATGCCATAACATTAGTGATTTTTTTACATTCTATTACTCATTAGTTCCAACTAGGGATTATGTATTAGAGTTGTCTGTATTTTTTGAAGACCACAGAGTTTATTCAACAACATCACCAATGACAGTCATAGCTCAAGCATCTAATATGTCCGTTGCCTTCTTTTAGTCTCAACAGCCTTCTTTTCCCATACATGCAGTGCACGAGTAATTTGACGGTTGTAATTTATTTGGAACATGATGCTGCTATCATGATGCATGAATCTGAGTTGGGACATACTATTTTACTTCTCTTTCTTGAAGTACAGTGTAAAATACTCAACACTTATTGCCAAGAAAATTTTTGCTGGCTACTTGAAAACTTCATAATGACTGAGATTGGAAAGATTCCATTCTTCTCGATATATATATGTGTACAGTTTTATATACAAATATATTTTTTCAACAGAAATCAATGTTTGAATAGCAAATGTACTTCCTTCCATAGTTCTATGTCAAAATAGTTCATACATTAAAATGTTTTTTGGACCCTCTGTGTATATTATGCTCATATTTTACAGTAAGGAGCTGAGTATGCCCAAAACACAGATGTTTCTTTTAATGGTTTTCATTGTTTTGTTCTCAACAACACAATTTATTTTGCCTGCTTCAAAACAGTAATCTCTTCTGATGTAATAAAGACATATTTATCAGTCTTCCAATATAAAATGTTATTGTTTATATTATTTTAAATTGCAGACAAATCTTAAGGGTATTTCCCATAAGTTTAGAGAAAGACTAAACCACTCTTCATAAAGTTAAAACAAATTATGCTTGCCTATAGTTAATCTCTTTGGAGGGATTTAATAAAAAAAACTCGTACCTGAAATAAAACAAAGTATTGACATTCTCTGTAAAAGATGTTCTTTCTGCCAAGTCAAAACATATAGGGAAGAACAATTTTCTAGTTGATATTCAATTATGACTAAAAGATATCTCTTGCTTTAATAAGTGGTTTTGGTTATTCTCCTGTATTTTAAAATGACGTATTTCTAGAAAATAATGCTTATGCTTTAAGTTTTGAATCATCTTCTGGAAAACACAAAGTAGTGTTCCCTGCAAAATTTGGTCAAGGTGTCCCACCAAAAAAAAAAAAATTAGTAATTATGCAACCTTTTTGTCCTCATTTTATCTAAAAGAGAAGCAGAATGTTTTCACCATTTGAGTAACAGAAGGAATGATATCTGTAATTGTTTTCTTCTAAGAAAAATCCTGTAAGAGCTCTGAAGACCAACATTCTGGTGAATCTCACCATGGTCAGGATCTGCACAGCCTACTGTGTCCTCATGGAGAGATCCACCTGATGCTGGGTGGATCTCAGGGTGTCCAGCATCAAAAGGGATATAAGATTTAATTGTTGTCCTTGCATTCATCTCCTACCTTTGGATGTTCTGGTTAAACTTTATATTGTGCTTCAAGTTTTGAGCTGAGTTCTGAAGTTCTGAAAAGAAACAGCAAATATCTGTCAAAGATCTAGATGCAATGGCAATCTGCAAGCTCTCTGCCCAAGTACAAAGGCCTATGAATGGATAGGAACATACCATAGAGARACACATTGCCGCAGAGATAGTGGCTGTTGGGAAGCCTTTTTTCTTTCCTTTGTCTTATGGCAGTGTCCCAGGAAGGAAACACTTAAGTAAGGAAACACTAAATCTTTTGCACAAAGAAGGGAGAGGAAAAGGTCTCAGCAACAGAGCTGCTCATCTAAGGAGAAGAGCTAGAACTAGGACTCATGGCAGTTCATGTCAAATTCAGCAGTGGATAGTCTAGATGAAGACCTTAAAAATGAGGAGGTATAGATATTCACAGAAAGGCTATTTGGAGAAAAATAGATCAGTCTACCGAAAATTTTAGATATACCTAAACTATAATAAAAGAACAATGAGAGACAAGCAAGAGGAAATAAAAATATGAATATGCAATCCAATTTTTGCTGCACTAAAAAATAATAATAAAAAACCCCTCAGTGACATTGTTTCTGTAACAAACATGACAACCAAGAATATTGCTGCCTAAAAAGGAAAAAAAAAAAAATAAAGAACAGGTTGAATATCAAAGGCAAATGCACTTTCCTTGAGTTCAAGCTATCAGGAAAATTAAATTTGTTAGATCTCTGTGTAATGGTAAAAGGGGAAAAAAAAACCTGTATTAGTCAGCTGTGATCTATTACTGCTATTACTGGCATCTAAAATAGCAAGATCAAGTAGAAGAAAACTTGTAGCACTAGCACTAGCAGAATTATCCAAAATATCCAAATTATCCAAAATATAGACTTTGATGTTAAGGGTAGGTTTTTAACTCCCTGTCTACTGGAAAAGGAGGACAGGTGGCAGATGGTACAAGAGGACAGTAGGACGTAGCTAATCAATATCAGATGCAGAAACTTAAGAAAGCAYGAGAAGGACAGTGTCTTTTTCAGTTCTGGGCACTAGGAAAAGCTARCTGTGAACATGAAGGTAAAAGGTGACTTAGGAGACAATAATCGTAACAACATTCCTAGGGAGGAAATGTGACCAAATAGGAGGATAGAAACTACAGAAGTAAACATAACTTCACTTCTCAGAAAAATATTACAAGCAAAGCAACCCAAAAGTCTACTTTTCAGTACCTAGAAGATACCAAAATGCTAAGTAATGATCTATGTGGATTTGCCAAGAGGAAATCACATTGTACCAATTCAATTGCTATGACATGATAACAAACCTAGTAGTTAGGTGAAAGGAATTGTTGAATTCAATAAGATCTTTAACCTTTTTCAACAGTGTTGGATTCACTTAGCTGCTAGGTAAGTACAGTCACAATTAATTTATCACAAAATAGATACTTAATTGGGGGAAAGGGATTTCCAAAAAAATCCAATATTAAAGCATGTTACCCCATGTTAAATGTTTTTATTAGGGACTTGAGCAAATATGCAGATGTGAGGGAGGGTCTGTAAGCTTAGCGGAATTAAAATGTTATCTTGACAAGTGGCAGAAACTATCAGAAAAAAATTGCAAAGCATAAGTGTCAGTCCTACATAGGAAATAGAGAAAATCCTGTGCACAAAATCAGTTACACAAAACAATCAGCTACAAGTAGCATCAGTGTAGAAAAGGATTTGGGGTGATGATTTTTTACAAAATATTCTTAATTAGATGTTACCCAAACCAGCACACAGGAGGTAAGAAAGAACGTTCAGTGTGAATGACAGAAAGTGGTCACCACTTCTAAGGCAGCACTGCTTTGGACCACTGCTTCCATGTGTGGATGTTACACTTCAGAAAGATGAGCCTGTAGGAACTATCAGAGAGACAGTAAATTGGATCTAGGAGGAAACATAAACATGTGATTTGATTAGTCAAGAGAAAACTGCAGGGAAACACATTAATAGCTTTGAAAGATAGCTGAACAAAGGACAAGAATAAACTTTTTCATGCCTGCTGTGAATTAGACAAGTACCRGTAACTGAAATTTCAGTTGTGGAGGATAAGATCAAACGGGAGGAAAAGTTTCTAATGGGAGGACAGATAAGTACTAGAACAACTTGTTTAGGGATAACATGGAACATCTTCCACTGAAGGTTTTAAAACCTGTCCAGACTTCTGTCAGGAGTGGCTTAGATACAGCCAGCCCTGCCTTTGGTAGAGAAGGAAAACGAATTTTCTGTAAGTCTTAGCAAAATCCTGTTAGAAAGAGAAAGAGTGCATAGGTTAATAGTAGCAGGCTACACTGTATAACTAGCATCACTACAAGAAATTTTCACTTCCCACATTGTCTTTACATTTTTAATATTTGTGAACTTTGTAGGTATTTTATTTATAATTTCAAATCCTCTGGCACATATTCCAAGTTGTTTGGTYATATTTTTTTAGTTCCGACCAACTTATGGTTCTGAATTTTTACAGATATTTCACATAGTATCATTGTGTCAGGCAACTAATGAAGCATTCTACCACCCCAAATGCCCTCAAACAGACTTTTACCTGTATTAAACATCCTCGAGGACKAAAGAGACGTTGCTCTGTTATTGTCACCGTCATTTCAGCTTGCTTGTGTGCCCTGTGCTGAGGCCATCWGTGAATCCCTAGCTGTGACATCATTCTTTGTTTTATTTACTGGAATTATGTGTAGGCTGGAATGAACTGTAAGTTCTGTTTGCCTAATGGATCGTCAAGAAGCATGGTTACTCATCTGGGAACATATTATTTTCTTATCTTAATAGCATGCAGGCAGCTATGGCTTTTTAAAATGTGAATTCTGTTTCTGTACCTCTAATGTGTTGGCACTGATGGCAATTTCATTACAGAAACAAAAGCTTGATGCTTTATTTTTTTTTTTAAATTAAGGGGAATAATGTTCCGCAAGTGTGCACAGCCTTTAGACAATTGCTCATTGACATAATGAGACTTGTGTTTCATTCTACAGGAAATGCTATAATCCAAGCCACTGAGTATTTTCCACACACATTTTATTCAAAAGAATGATTCAGGTTTAAGAGCCATAAAAAGAAATCAGTGCTCAGCATGAATGTATGGATTACTCTCAGGCACAGAAGATGTGTAATGGTAGAGTTTTTCTGGATTTTTGTTTCCTTCRTGGTTTGTTTGGTTCCCAATGAATCAGGCAGGCCATCTAGGCCACTATCTTATCTCCTGCACAGATCAGTGCAGCTCCTGGAATCCCCCAGCAAGTGCTAATCAGCATCACGGTGGCGCAGCAGCCCAGTCTGCTCTGCCAAGTTGTGTTTCAATGTGTCAGCATTGATTCTGAGATGATCAAAAGTTAAATGCTTTCTTGGTACCTGCTTTCTTGGTACCGTTTAGCAGCCATTTTCTTTTTTTTTTTTTTTNTTTGAGCATGGGATGCTAAAGTCAGCTTAGGAAATCAGTAGGGAGCTGTGTAAAAGAGAGATTTTCTGCTCGCTGTCATTATCCTGCAGAGAACCTTATCATACAGCAAGAGAAGGAAGGACACTTGACTTTTTGGATCCCTAGGGAATTTGTAACTGAATGACAGCACAATTCAGGCTTTACTGAAGAACCGAGTAGGAAGTGCAGTTGTCAGAAACATCACTTGGTTATTTCCAAAAGAAAAGTTAAATGCTTCTCCAATACTCTCAAAGCTTTTTCCATATTCACACTGGTAGAGAGGGGTCTGTACCTTTGTATATAGATGATAAGACTGAGCTTATTCAAGTTCAGATGAAGGATTTTCACAGAACTGAAGAAGCTGTCTAGAAATAAATAGCACTGTTGATATGCACGTATCAGCCACACTGTCCAAAGCCACATAGAAATAYGCACCTGTCTTATATAGTGTGGAAGCTTTCCAGCTACACAGGAGAGGTCTCTATCAACACTCACTTGTAAGAGAGTTAGTGAAATGGCTTATAGCAGGAGATATGCATGTCCAGTTCCTCAACTGGACACTGTCACACTAGATTCATGATTGTTATGAATATTCTTTGTTATGATGTTGTATGTTATGTTATGATTGTTATGTATATTCATTAATATACTTTAATAAATGATATCACATAAATTGCAATCATTTGTTCTGTCTAGTGGTGCAATTCTTTACTGTAAAATTGGACCGACTTAGCAGGGAGCAACCATCAGCTACGTTGTGAATTCCAAGCTACAGAAGGCTGGAAAAAGAAGACAGAGAATAGAGAAACAATGTGGAAAAAGATTAGCAGAGCTTTCAAAAAGGGACACTGTGATTGAAGCTGTCCATGGCTTGAAACAGCAGATGACATTGAAGAAACTCTACTGAGCAAAACACTGATCAGATTACTGAAATGGCTCTTCGATTTTTCTGCAAGTGTCTAGTAGAATGAAAAGTGATTGAAAGAGTATAATGATAGGGAACAAGGCAACTTATTAGGTTTAACTCTGCAATAGGGTTCTGTCAACAGGATTATTATATTGTGATGATTTAAATGCAAATGTGTGACATGTAAATGTGAGCTGCATCTAAGCTATATATTATTTTTTGAGACTCATAACACTACTTGTTTGAGTGTATAATATAAAACTACTGGGTGTGAAGAACAAAATCTAGACATTTGTTTTCCTTGATTTTTTGAATATATTCCATTTTTAGGAATGTGTGAGGTCCATCTAATGCTCTTTTAAAGATCTGAGGCATTCACAACAGTTTTCCTGCAGTGTGGCTTATCTGTTGTCATTGCCTTGACTTTAAGAGAGACACAAATGAGRTCTGGCTGGGCCTGTGACAAGTTTGTAAGTATTCCATGGAAATACCTGTGAGCATTCCACCAATAAATTGGGCTGCACCTTAGTGAAAAAGGATAAAAATCAGGACCAAGAGAACAACATCTTACTGAAGTAAGTGCTATTTAAGAAAACAGAAAATTAATAAAAGCAAAGCTCAAAGATCAATGATAAGACCTGATTATTTCCCAGTAGTTTCCAGATTGCTTTTAAGGATTTTCCACTGACAGTGTAAAGTATCAATGTAACAGAAACAGCTATTTTCAGGCATTCCATCATACTCCTTTGTGATGGAACATGAGTCACTATCTCTCTGCTCTTCAATTTTTCCTCAATTTTTATGGAACAGCCACGCTTCCCTGCCTTATGAAGATTAATTCATCAATAGTTYTAAAGATCTTCAAGATATTCTGATAGAGTAGTTGTAAAAAAAGTAAATCTTTAGTGTAAGGATAAATAATAACTATATTTACATCAGGTATAAAATATAATTCTGTAGTTAAGTGTGTTATAATTTCATATACTTAATTAGCCGTAATGAAAAAAATAAACAGAACACTTRGAGATAGTTAGATACCCAACTCTACATCAGAAAATCTCAGTCATGAAATTCTTAAAAATATTTGGGCAATTATGAGTATATATTTATTCCAGGCCTCTATGATTGTCACAGACAATATCCCAGGGACTTTTTGTCTGGCGCAATATGTCTGTCCTTATGTCCTCATGTTTCAAGACTTTCTAATTACATTCCTAACCAAGATTTTTGAAAGTCAAAGGATACACATCTTAYTGAGTCATTTACTGGCTTTTGGCCATTCCCTCTATCATTAATTATAYTGAAAGTTTCCAAAGTATAAAATGTTAGAACTTGGTCTAAGAAAAATTAAGTTTTGAATGGTTAATGTCAAAATATGTATTTAATAAAGAACAATTCTCTTAACAAGATCTCAGAACTATTAGATATATGATATCTTTTTTTTCCCTACTATGTTCAAAGTGAGAATAATCAAAGAAATTATTTTCAGTTGGCTGGCAGTAAAAAGATTCAGATCTATATTGAACCCATCATATGTCAGAACTGTTGTGAGAAAATGGGATATATTTACGCACTTAGAGGTAGAGGAACTTGCTCAAGGTGACACAGATAGCCCAGACAGAGATGAACTTCAAGTTTTTCAGGTTGATCATTGAACCATATGTTTAGTTTCTAAGCTGAAATACAACTTGATTTGCCAGCTAAAGCCAGCTGCCACAGAATAATTTTTATTACAAAAAGAATAGAATGAAACTCCCAGCTCCAAATGATTATTATATTTTTATAGGAAAGATGAACCAGATATTACCATGGTGATTAAAAAAGACCTTTTCTAATCTAGAAAGAAGTCTTCCACTATGTACATACATACGAAGACTTCTAATAACCAACCATATGTCACCTTTAACTGGTCTTGGGAAAAGTGTGATGTAACACTACTTCAAAATAGTGAAGCACACAAAATAAAGCAGATTTTCCTGCCTCTTCAACATTCTAATACCAGAACAAGTGAAGATATCAATAACTGATAGCAGTCAACTTAATATTGATACAGTATACCTCAGTATTTCCTTAGGAATATGCCAAATTCAATAAAATTAAGAATAATATCTTTTCTGAATATGACTACCAAATAAATATCTATATAATAAATGCATACATCATTACTAGATATAGAGTCATTTCTTTTCAATCTTAAATCTTGGGAGAGTTTCAGATTGATTTTCCTATTTTAAAAGAATCTCAAATTTCACATAGCTAAAGAGAAAAAGGGTTGAAATTATGTGACCTGTCCATGAACAAACCAAGTTTCTTGAAACCTGACTTGAAGGAATTAATCCCTAATCAAAATTTTTTTTGATTTATGATTTACATTAATCTTATAATTCCTTGAGACCTGACTTACAATTATTTCATTATAGAATTTTTCAAGACACTTGTCCAAAAGGGGTAATGGATAAATGGCACTTTTACTCTGAACATGATCATTGTCTTTTCATTAACACTAGGTTGAGTGCAAGCACAGTCAAGTTAAATACAGGCAATTAAACCAGTACCATTTCAAACAATGTGTATCTAAAAAAAACCCATGAATGAGGTGACTTCATTCTTTCATTTCCATTCGGCTCAGACAGAATTCCAGCCAGCTTAGAGAAATCACTAAGGAAACTCACTACCTTTCTAAAAATAGAAACCCCAGCTTGAAATATAATGTCTGTGGCTCTGCAGAGTCTAAAAAGAATGGGAATGTAGCTCTAATTAGATTTTGGAAAGACAGCCTCATGTTGCAGTGTTTGTCAATATTCAACAAGTTTATACAAGCCTTCTGAAGCGCTCTCTTTACTTCCATGTAATAAGGAGCTTTATTTTCCAGAAAAAAAAAAAAAAGATTTAACTCATTATGCAGTGTTACTGTTGTGTCGATTGCATGTATGTGATTTAACACAAGAAGATGCAAAAGWGTTACAATAGGCTCAGAAAATTTTACTCTTTTATTCTGTTCCATTTTTTATTTTTTCTCCAAGCAATTTATTTTATGGGACWTTTCATTTCATCTGGATAAGGAAATCCTGTGTGAAAAGATTTTTTTCTAACTTACACAATCTTATATATGTTGTTTTCTTTAGACTTATGTTGTAAATGAYCCAGCCTTTCAGATCTCACTCAGAAGCTTATGAATTGCTATGGATTCTGCACATCATAAACACATCTTTCCCAGTCTCACAAAGATTAGACAAATGAATGATATCCCTTCAGGCTATAACACTTCACAGTATTTTTGAGCACAAGTATGTGTGGAAGCAGGCAGAACCGTGGTTTCAAGAATGGCATGTTTCTGGCTAACAAAGAATACTAACAAACAGATAGAGGAATCTGATGTTTACCTGTTGGCTCTGCCCAGCAAAATCAGGATGGAAATAAATAGAAAGTGTGAACTTCATTGAGTTGTGTAGCTGTTAAGCAGGAACACACTCTACAGAGGGTCATGTGAAGGCCTCCATAGGTTCTGTGCACAGCGCTATTCAAAGCATCAGCTGTAATTTCTTCATCATCGCTCATATTCCTCCACATGCAAACATAAAACACATGGATACTTATCACTCAGAGCAGCAGGAGACCATTTTGCTGGTGGTTCACAGGATATCTGAGAGGTTAGCTCACCTCTTTGACTCTGGGGTAATCCTGTGC
>NW_020454550.1:940892-962605 GCF_003342845.1 Nothoprocta perdicaria
ATATATATGATTGAAATCATATATAAAAATGTGTAGATATAGCTTTAGATCAAGTGCTTAGGCTATAAATGTAAAAATCAACTAAAATTTATCAGAAAATTCTGTCTATATCAAAAGACAAAAAAGAAGTGCACAGGAAAGTGGAAAGTCACATGGTRCTGGTAGTGAATGAAATGTTATATGACCTTATCAGGCAGAATCTCTTACTTTCTTATTCTGTTGAGAAAAGACTCCATTTAAAAGAAATGAAATATTGATTTTAGGTTCTAGCTAGACTCCATTAAGATGCTCTTTTAAGTYACGCTGTGATTTAAAATTCACATTGTAACTCTACGTAGAGTAGTTTTATGAACATAAATCACTTTTCTAATACACATAAGTGAGCTTTTCATAAGTATCCAGAAATAATTCACCCAACTTCTCTGTGCATCAGTAGAATTTCATTTGCCATTTTCTTAAGCACTTTCAGAAAAGCCTTACCTTACATGTATGGTATTGAAGCTATTAGAAACAGACAGTTTATTCCTGAATCCTGCAGCAGKAGAAATAACTTTGCAAAAAAGACAATCAGTAACTTGCAGAGCATTTCTCTGTGTGTTGAAAGCAGATGGCTTGAAAGCATATTTGAATCAATGAAGAACCATTGGCCAGCACAACACACATTTGAGGATGGCTGGGTATCTGCTCGCTCTGTCTGTACTGAGAGCTGCATCTGCCCTTGGACTCCGAAAGGCAATTTGGAGACTGTTGCCTAATGCAAAAGACCGGGACAGGGAATAGGGACAGTACCTACACCTGGAAGGGTCTCGCTAGTCAGTGCCATCTCCCCCAGCTCCAAACCTGCTTCATCCTGCTCCATTCAATACTCACTTGCATCACCAACATCAGCCCTGGAAACCAAGCTCTTGAACAGAAAGTGTTCATTCCTTGCTCACCATGTTCAAGTCTTTCCCAGTGTCGAAAGCTTCCCAATCTCATGGTGAGGTTGATTTCTATTAACAAAATCAGTGCTAGGCAGACTCATTGATCTCTTGGAGACACTCAGCTCACGTAGGAGGAGGAAAAACCCAAATGGGTGGTGGGGGAAAAAAAATTACTTGGGAAGGGAAGAGATCTTTGAAAGTAATTCAGTTGCTCATCTATCCTGGTCTTTAGACTTTATTTTTTTTTTTTATTATTGCTCATAAGTAGTGCTTTTTTCAATACTTTCTCCCTGCTACCASTAAGAAATAGATTTGATAACAGTATTTTGTAGCAGATTATAGATTTTTTACATATCAATAAATGTTGATCTACCTAAATGAAAGATTAAGCAGATTCTAAAGGAGATTTGTCCTGTAAAGAGTCAAGAATAGCCTTATCTTGCATCAGTTTATTTAACATTACTTCTGTTTTCTGTCCAGGCCTGCATCAGGAGGAGTGTTGCCAGCAGGTGGAGGGAGGGGGTCCTGCCCCTCTCCTCAGCTCTGGTGAGGCTGCACCTAGTGCTGGGTGCAGTTCTGGGCTCCCCAGTGTAAAAGGGATGTGGAGCTTCTAGAGAGAGTCCAGTTGAGAGYGACAAAGATGATGAAGAAACTGGAGCATCTCTCGTATGAGAAGAGACTGAGTGAGTTGGGTCTGTTTAGCCTGGAGAGGAGAAGACTGAGAGGAAATCTGATCAATATGTATGAGTACCTAAGGGGATAATGTAGGGAGGAGGGGGTAAACTTTTCTTGGTGGTGGCCAGTGACAGAACAAGAGGTAATAAGTGTAAGTTGAAAAACTAAAAGTTATAACTGCCTGTGAGGAAGAACTTCTTTCCTGTGAGGGTCACAGAGCCCTGGAACAGGCTGCCCAGGGAGGTTGTGGAGTCTCCTTCTCTGGAGGTCTTGCAAACCCACCTGGATGCYGCCCTGTGCCCTGTGCTCTGGGTGTCCCTGCTKGAGCAGGGGCGTTGGACTAGATCTTCTCTAGAGGTCCCTTCCAACCTCAACCATTTTGTGATCTGTGATTCTGTCCTACAATTATAGTGGTACTCCATTTTCTTAGCAGATACATTATAGTCTAGAACAATACATGCATAAATTTTCTACATTATATTCTATCAGAAATCAATGCAAAGTCAAATAAATTATTGTTTTCTCTCCAAAGAGAGAGTAAGGTAAGTCATTAAGAACTCCAGTAAGCACTTATATTGACTTTATACCATTGTCTTAAAGACAAAGGCAGCTTTCACATATGAACCTGTAAGCAGCYCTATATGAATTGCTTCTCCTGCTTCTGGTATAGAATTTGATTCCTGTGAATAAAGACAACTATTATTGCTGAGATGGGCATTGCACTAAGGTCATGTTTCAACAGTATTCCAAATATGTTCATGGGGAATACAACTGAAATCTTTCCAAAACAGCAGGAGTGCTRTGTAAACAAGTAGACACATTTCTGAAGATTGAAGAAAGAAGGAAATCTTTAAGAAAGAAAAAGGTTTTGTTTTTTTTTTCCTCCAGTTCAACTAGGTCTACAGCCAAGCCAGCAGTCTCATTGAAACCTGGGCACACTCCTGGGCACACCAGCACTGCTCCTTTGGGCTTTTACTCTCACTTGCAGGAGACAAAGGAAGCTGAAAAATGCATCAAACTCGTGCAGATCTCTCACCACAGGGATCAAATCTGCCTGTTCAAGAAAACACATGAAGAAAGAGGYTAAGCTTGATTTATTTCCCCTCTTCCACCAAGCTTCCTTAATATGTGGGGGTCTGCATCATTGCTGGTGAGGGAGAATGTGATATTTTCACAGAGTTGTCCCTATARTGAGAAAAGGTAAAGTTCTTGCCCTCTGATACAGATTAATTCATCTGTAATATGTCATTCTTTTGAAATTATTACAAAGAATAAAAGTGATTACACAGTYCTATCTTGTCTAGTCAGTGTTCTCAGGAAAGCAAATTCACCTGTTATCTRYTGACACCTTATGATCTTTAAACTAATTGAGCAATCTGCTTTGAGAAAAAAACTGTTTTTTTTCTTCCCTTTACCACCCTGAGTCTCATCTAACTCTGAACAGCTTGACTACCTGAATCACCTGCTAATTGGATTGAACTCTCCCTTGGGACTAACCTAGTCCTACGACAGTGTTTTGGACAAATAAAAGTTTTCACTTTCTCTATATAGGTATATATTTACATATATTTGTATGTCCAAATATACTGTTACATGTATCCTCACATGTGTAAGCATATTACAGCTATTTGCACCTTGTGTGATCCCTGTTTGTTCCCTGCATCACACAAGCCCCAGCAGCAGCTTTGTTCTCTAAGGAGATCGATGTACAACTGTGCACACATGCACTAGGTCAAATTTGTGCATCAGTCTAAACTACTCATATTTTCCCAGTACCAACATGATAAGARGTCAGGAATTTCAATCTTAAATGAAAGACTTTGCATAGGTTGTTAATCCAAGTGTGCCCTCAGTTTCTCAAACTTCTGTCTTCCAACAACTAATCTTTAACCTCTCCCTTTTGTGTGAGACCCTTCACAGAAAAGGCTCTGCTACACTGAGTGGAAGCTGAGCTGACAGAGTCTCAGTTAGACTGAAAGAATTATAGAATCATAAAATCATAAATTCATGATGACTGGAAAAGACTTTCAAGATCATTGAGTCCAACTGTAAGCCCTTCGACACCCAGCCTGCTAGGACATGTCCCTAAGTGCCTCATCTACACATTGCTTGAACACTACCAGGGACAGTAACTCCACCACTTCCCCTGGGCAGCCTGTTCCAATGCTTCATCAGTCTTTCCATACAGAAAATTTTTCTAATATCTGACCTGAAGAAAAGTGCAACAGAAGCAAAGCTAGCAGGTGATAAGCTGCCAGTTTCCCCATTTCTACTTCCCCCACTCTCCTGCTTTTTGACTGTCACATGGGTGCTCTGCCCATTGTGAAAATGCCGGTACCTCTGAACTGTGTTAGATTTCCTGTTCTGAAACACCATGGAAACCTATAGGAGCTTGCTATTCCAAGCATACACAGATAGCTTGCCTGCAACCTTATTTAAATATCAGCTTTGCTGCCCAAAACATGAGCGTGCTAGTAAGGAAAAGGTAATATGCAAGTTAGGTAAAAAGGCAAAAGGCAGATGCAAGCACGTTTAAAGGCAGCACAGTGTGAAGGGGCAGAGAAGCATCAGAGCAATGAATGAAAATCTATGTTAAAACTAGCCATTCAGTGAAATGCCATCTGCTCAGCCAAACTTCACCCAGATGCAGTAAATTTAGATATGCAGTGGAATTATTAATTTCTCGGGGTTTAGAAAATAAGAGATTAATTTTATTTCCTCCTCTCTCCCTTCGCCTAATTTGTACWCTTTTATTGCATGAACAACCATAGAGTTATTAACCTTGAAAATGTCACAGGGGCAGAATCCATTATGGAAATCAACTATTCTTTGTCTAGACATGTTGTATGAAACTTTGGTCAATCTATTCACTGGACATCAAAAAAGTTTTTTTTAATTCTTTAAAAAAAAAATCTTTATAAGCCCTTCTTCTTCAATGCAGCTRAATTCATCTACTTTCACAGTTCATCATAGCTTTGGATTAGAGCCAACAAGGAAATCAAAGTAGAATGGTGGAGAGTTCCAAGCAAGGAGTAGTTATGGAGGAAAACCATTAGAAGAGAATATTTAATACAGCTTCCGCTAGTAACATATGCTTGCTTGGTGCCTGCTTAAATCTTGGTCTGGGTTTAATAAGGACTATGTTAATATGGTCTGAATTTTTGTTTCACTTTGAACTGAAACACAAAAAAAACTTTCTGCGTTTTGCTTCCAAGACAAAATGTACAGTCTGTTTTTGTTTGCAGGTTTAGCACAAATGAGATATATTTGAGGTACTCTTTCTCCCCATTCCTCTCCTTCATTTCTTGTTGTTTTGCCTTCTTTCTAATGCTGGGAGTTTTGCAAATTTGTGCAATTTGGCTTTTCTTGTGGTTGCATACCACATTTAATTCAATTTTCTGTAGGCTCTGGATCAGCACAGTATGGATTTGCTGGGTTTTGTTTGTTTTGTTTTGTTTTGTTTTTAACTGCCCATGTAGATGAAATTAATAAAATAAATGAAAAGGAAATATGGAAGTTCTAAAGCCAGGAAACCCAGCTTCCCTGCTTGCAAGATTCTTGTTGATGAACAGAGCCCTATTGGGTGATGCCAGTTCTGTGACCATCACAGTCAATATAATACTACCAATGAATGTGGACCTTCAGTAAAGTCCTTAACTCTCTGACAGCACAGTGTATCAAGACAAAATATTTGTATCTTAAATGTGACATCTCTATAAAATTTTCTGTGATAAAACATACTGTGCTGTAAATCAGGATTTGACAGATGCAATGCACAGAATCAGTAGTTTTAGGCTGTTTATGCCACAGAAAGAAAAATCTGGTAGTCTTTGGAGTTTTGCAATGGAAATGCAATTATGCAGAGATTAAGGGAGTAGTTTAAATTCATGAGTTCTGTCTTTGTGTTTATACGGCTGTCACTGTTGGCACAGATGAGTGAAACCTCCAGATAACCTAAATTGATTAATATGCAGCCYGAGGCAGTCTGTGGCTTCAAGTATCCCCCAGAAAACTTTATTTCATTGAGGATTTCAGGAGGGACCAGAGTCTGACCTCCTGCTTCAGGCTTTTTCCTCTGCTATGCTCTCCGAGATTAGCTTTACATGGTGCCGCTCAAGATCTCTAGATGCAGACAGGGAAGTGTCATACAGGAAGCAATAACAATCATTGAAGTCATTATTACTGCGTGCGTATTTGAAAGGTATGTTGTTATAAAGAGAAGCYGGAATTGATCTCTTTCATTGCATTCATTTTGCCTGTAACATGCTCTAGCAGAAAGGGGCTGCTATATTAAGCAGAGATTCAGGCTAAACAATCTTCACTCATTGGCCTCTGGTGCTACAATCTTCACTTGGTGAAACAATCTTCACTTCTTGGCTCTAAGTGACTGCTGAATCACACATGGTACTAGGATCAAAAAAAAACAAGAAAACCCCAAAGCAGAAAAAGGGAACAGCTGGAAGTCCCTAGATTGAATCTCCCTGAAAGTAAACAAGGTAACCAGGTACTGGCACATCTTAGCTGCAGGGAAATAGGAGCATTTCAGAATAAAGCAACATTGCTAACAGCTTGCTGGCAGTTCAGACAAGGACTCAGTCTCTCTCTACTGACACTAGTTCTGTCCTTGCAGAGGTTGATGGGAACTGATGCAGTTATGTGGGTAAGTTGCTCAAACAGGGATATTCTGCCACAGAGTAGATGCAACATTGGTTGCTCTTGTACGGTGTACTATCATATCTCTAGTAAGACATTAAACTGGAAGGACCTACAAGGAAATCTCCCCATGTGTCTTTGAAGTGAAGCTCCTTTTCTCTGTGTTTGCTCTCACACCAGCAATTTTCCCTGAAGTTCTTACAAGAAAAAACAAACATCCCCTTTCTCTGCTCCTGCTGCAAGTTCCCTTTATCCCAGAACTTTCTGTCTCTGCTTGCTTTTTGTTGCATTCCTCCACAACATTTTATCTGCCTGTGAAGCTAAGTATTCACAGCTTTGAGTCCCTATGCTATCAGCAGGACCCCTTGGATCATCCTGAAGCTCATAATCTCCCTGAGCTAGGCTTGTTTCTAGAGGAAATTCAGTCCCATGCATCCAGGACAAACATTTCTGGCCAAACCATAGCCTGCTAATGGAGCATTACAGGCATGAGYAGCATACAAACAAAAGGGCCTCATAAAATCCAAGCCACATGCTTCCAGTTGGAAGCAGGTAGAGTTATGCAGAAGCAGGGAGAAACTCCTGCAGAAGTGTTATGAAGGCTGCCCATAGTCTCTACTACCATAATTTGAAGAGGAAAGAAAGACTCCATCTGTGTAATTACCACACTGGCTTAATCTTTCTCTCTTCTCCAAAGTCTTTACATAGTCTGATTACCTCTAGCTTTTTGTTCGCAAGCAGTTGTGTTTACCAGGTGAGGTGATCAAGTGATTGTCCTTCCTCCATTAATTCTAGCGGGAGTACTTATTTGCCATACTTTAATGACAATGTATGGCTTTGTAAATCCATCCTCCTCACACATGGGATTCTGAAACAGTTACATGAAAATAAAAACATTATTATGGTACATGTCATCAATTTGTAGATTTCCTAAAGATGATRAGAGATGGGGAAATCTAGCCTTGCCTCACTGCACTTTTTGTGCGGTGATTCCTAGTGATGTAGCTGTGCAAAGGAGCCTTGTGTGCCTCCAAGCCCCACCAAAACCTGACTAGAACCAGGCGTAGAGGCAGCTCCGCCTGACTCAGGCATCTGAGTATGACTCAGGTACCTTCCCTGAGCACTGCCCTCAAGAATTCAGTACTTGTTGGAAATTCCTTTGGAAGGAAAACCACTCACACAGTAAGTAAAGTAAGTAAAGCAAGTAAAGCTTACTTTCCATAGAGTAGGAACCAACCTTCACAGCCAGATATACTATTGTTTAATACATAAGAAGTGTTTATATCACAATGGGATGGAAAAAAAAAAAGGTAGCAATAGAATGTTGGCCAACTTTCTTTATTGGCTTGTTAGCTGTTTTATTTTTAAACAGAATTTCCATCTATAGCCATCAGAAAAGGCAACAGCCTTATTCATCTACAAGATCTCGGCAGTAATATTTAGTACCTGACTGTAGAATATTCTGAAGTCAATATAAACKGAAAAGTAAAATGAAAACTGGACTGTCTGTTTAATGTTCATACAATTCAAACTCTCCCAAAATTTATAACCATTTATATTAAGAATTCTATGTGAAACTATTTCTAAATATGTCGGAATTTAAACAAGAATCTTTGCATGAGCTCAGGTCCTAAAGCATGTACATGTTTGTGTAGATAATTCTGTAACCACTGCTAAAGTTTCAGAGTGACAGCTCACAGAGCATGTCACCAAAAAGGAGTATTAAAATGTGTAATCTGAGTAGGATTTTTTTTCCCTAAATAATATTACCTAGCTACTTTCAGTGGAAAAGGGAAGGTATGGCATGTCACACACACAAAGGATACTTCAGCATTGCCTTCTCTTTCTAGCAGCAATCCATCTGCTATTGCCATGGACCATTAGTAACATACATCATTTAAAGCTGGTAAGCTCTGTATTGAGTTAGCCTGAGCTACGGCTTACTTATTGTCTCTTTCTATTCACACACCCAGCTGACTTCACAGCAAAAATGCCACTCAAGAAACTTTTGGGAGCTAACCCAAAGTTGCCCTTACTCTTTCGGAAAAGGATTGATATCAGATCACTAAGCCATATAATTTTGAAAATTATAAACAAACGACTTTTTCATGTTTACTGAACAGGACACAGAAGAAGAGGTCAAGAAGAGAGTCAGATATACTGTAAGATATGATATAGTTTTCAGACTGAGGTTGTCAATAGCAAAATGATATTGAGCAAGGATGAAAGAGTACATAGACCCCCTCAAAGTACCAAAGAATGACTACCAAAAGTTCATCTCAAAATGGACATTATCACTTTGTGAAACAATAAGTATATTTTACATGGTAACTTGGAAACACCCGTGTTCCACTTGCTTATGCTGTTTTATTCAAAGCTCTGTGCTCTCTCTTCACTGAAGACACTCAAAATGAATGACCGTACCAAGATTTTGGACAAATTTGGCAAGTGAATCAGAGACAGCAATGGCCACTGGTGGAAGTGAGGACTATAATGGAACAACACAGCTTGAAGTAAAGAAYAAATGAAACAAAACACCAAAACTGACTGAATATGCTTTCACTTCAGAGCTAAATCTTTCTTTTTTTGGAATTTTCAAGATTATTKAGTGACTACACATCAAGTAGTTAGGAAGTATTCATATAGAGGGCTCAGTACATTTTCCTCACCAGTGCTGTATTAACTCACTAAACATAAGAAGTTTACTTCTTCTGTCAGAGGACTTTGCTTTCCTCAAATTACTTGTGTTACTATTTGCTGTAACTTCCAATGATGAAAGTTTTTGTGTACAAATTCAGCATATTGTGTGACACTAGAGGCCACAGAAGAGCTTCTTCAGAAGCAGTGTGATACTAGCATTTTAATAAGAGCTGTTTCAGAAGTGCTCTACATAACTTGTAACCCAAGTTTACTAGCAAGGATATCTGTGGTACACTACCATCATGAACACTTCTTGGAGAAAATCTGTTACTCCTTTGCAGATTATATTAGAAGTCAAGTTCTTCATTTTCTGGGATGAAAGAATGAGGAATAGGCTAGTAAAGACCCTGAAGCTGACACTAAAAATTTTGTATTCATTGGAATTTCATGACAATTTTTTTTTTTCTTCTACTTATATGATATAGGCTATTTCTTTTTTTAGATTTAGATTTTAGGACCAATGATTCTTATTGGCATTTGATATTTTATTTCTTCTAGAAAGACTGGAAATGGAATGGAAAGAACAGATAAATGAAGTAACATACATTATAACACATCAAGGTAGAAGAGTATGACTATCCCAAAGTGGTTATAATCAGCTTCTCAATATCACATTCATTTTGTCCTCGTAGAATCCTAAAATAACCATTTTCTCCCCAGGATTTTCCCCAGGAATTTGCAGCAATCTAAAGAAAAACAAAGAGGAAAAAAATACTAATTAGTGATTTTATGTAACATTTAATAATGCAAAGTGTAAAAATATAAAATGAATCTTATATGCTAGTCTTCATTAAAGAGGATGAAAATGTATCCTTTTTTTATAGTTTCTAAAGATTTGTTCCTTTCTATTTTGATTAAGATTTCAGTTCCAAAAGCATTATGAATAAAAATAGAATGCTATTTCTACCAGGTAGTCTGATATATTTTAGCAGAAATCATTACATAATTCAGCTGTTGGTTGGTTGAAGTCACCATTTAAACAGTAATGATCAAAACTCCAATTACAAATAATGTGTTAAAGAGAGACCTAATATATTAAAAAGCTGACTTTTAGTGAATTGTATTTCATTCAGGTAGCCACTGACATTTTGAGCAATTTAGTTTCTAATGAAGTCAGTAGGAGTTTTGCCCTAAATGTCAGTAAAACTAAGCTATTATAGCATGAGTCGTGCCATCAGCTATGTAAACTCCAAATTACCTTTTGCAGAACACAAGAATAATGGAATGAGCTGTTAATCATAATGAAAATGATAACTTATTCTAAGTGGATAAAATCCAATGCTTATTTTTTCCTGATAGCTGGTTGGCCTTTGACGATGTATTTTAGATAGAGAGCTTTTTTTTTTTTTTTTTTTTTTTAATGGTTTAGCCAATAATAGTGATAAATATTATCGAGTCTTCTTTATAGGGACCAGAAAGAAATGGACAGTTATGGGAAATTTGAATAAGGAGAGAGTTTCTTTGAAATAGAAACGCTGGCATGGGGAAACAGATACAAGTGGAAGATCAAGACAAGTGGAAGAGGCAGWCTTTGAAATTACAGATGATATTACAGTTCAAGGGTCATCATTATAAAAGGTTGGCAGAAAAGAGCTAGGAGGAGACTTTACCATGATGGGTATATATGGCAAGAGAAAATGTAAGGATAAAATGGTCTGATAATTTGTAATTTGGAGATTTCGTCTTCTGCCTCAAAACACAATGGTAAGGATTCACTTACCCAGAACTTCTGTTTCCRTCCATTTTTGTCATTTAGTACCCCCCACCTGTTACAAGAAATGACACAGGTGAGGTTTGTGATGCCTGTGTTCACTTTTYTTGCTTAAAATAAGCAAATAGATAGAAAGACTTCTGATATTCTAATATTCCTATACTTCATAGAATCATAGAATGCTTAAGATTGGAAGGCACCTCTAGAGATCATCTAKTTGGAAGGGACCTTTAGAGATCATCCAGTCCAACACCTCTGCACACATAGGGTCACCTAGAGCACGTGGCACAGGGTTGCGTCCAAGCAAGTTTTGAAGATCTTCAGAGAAGGAGATTCCACAACCTCTCTGGGCAGCCTGTTCCAGGGCTCTGTTAACCATATTGGCAAGATTTTTTTTCCTAAGTTCCCGTGGAACTTTTGATGCCTCGATTTGTGGCTGTTTCCTCTAGTCCTATCACTGGCCACCACTGAAAAGAGACTGACCTCATCCTCCTCACTCCGTCCCTTGAGGAATTTATATACACTGATTAGATCCTCTCTCAGCCTTCTCCAGACTGAACAGGCCCGGGTTCTCTTAGCCTTTGCTCACAGGGCAGATGTTCCAGGCCCCTGATCATCCTCCTAGCCCTCCTAGACTCTCTCCAGCAGCTCCACATYCCTCTTGTACTGGGAAGCCCAGAACTGCACACAGTGCTCCAGATGTGGCCTTACCAGGGCTGTGTAGAGGGGGACGATCACCTCTCTTGACCTACTGGAGACGCTCTTCTTAATGCACTCCAGGATCCCATCGGCCTTCTTGGCCATGTGGGCACACTATTGCCTGATGGTCCACTTGTCGTCCACCATGACGCCAAGGTCTCGCTCAAAAGAGATGCTCTCCAGAAGGTTGGCCCCAGCCTGTACTTGTGTCGAGAGTTATTCCTCCCCAGGTGCAGGATCCTGCACTTTCCCTTGTTGAACTTCATGAGGTTTCTCACTGCCCAGGTGTCCAGTCTCTCCAGGTTTCTCTGGAGTGCGGCCCTCAGGGTTACTGATGAATAAATTGAGCAGGACTGGACCAAGGATTGACCCCTGGGGGACGCTGCTAACTACATGCCTCCATCTGGACTCTGTGCCACTGATCACTACCCTCTGAGCCCTGTCATTAGTCCAGTTCCTCCTCACCGCCTACTCATTTATCCCACACTTCTGAAGCATGCTCAGTAGGATCTTGTGATGGAGAGTTATGTGTCCTAACAGCAAAACCAGGGAAAAATAAAGTGTGTCTAATAAATGTTTCCATGTCTTAAATACTGTCAACAAACTCTGCTGCAGATGGAAATGAAGATGTATGTCCCGCTAGCCACAAGCCAAGTTACTGTCAGTATCTACAACAGATTACCAACATAAGTGTAGCTTTCGTTTGTCACTGCTATAACCTAATGTTTCCCTCCTCTGGAGATCTTGCCAGCTGAACTGAACTGAACTGCACAGGAAATTTAAGCTAATGTGAGYGCAGTTTTGCAACTTGAAGATCCCTAGGAATATTACTGTTAAAGATCATGTTCAACAGCTTTACAAAAATAACTGGCAGAGCTGAGACTAAGAGTGTCCCCAGCTGATCCCAACTCAAATTAGATTGCTGACAGCCTAATCTCTTTTCCTGTGCAGTGTGGGAAATGACCTGTTAGCTTATATGACGTTTCTTTGACCTAATTTGACACACAGGGTCATATCTTTGAGGACACACTAAATGTTGTGGGAATCTCCTGTGTGAAACCACACAGGAGAGTCGCCCCACCTGCTGGGCAATAGCTGTTTCCTAGCTGTGTCCTTGAACGGCTCTGTACTCTGGATTGCTCAGCTATTGGAAATACATAYGCAGAACAGGTAAAATTCTAAAGCTTTCTCTTTCTTTCTCCCTCTCTGTCTCTCTGAGAAAGTTGAACTGTGCACCTGTATATAGGTATACATATTAGTGACTCAAAGAGCTCTGTCTCATTTTGCAGCAATATAATGAATGCATCCACTTATTATTCATGGACCATCATGCCTGGGTGCACAAGGAGACAAATAAATACAAATGGAAGGTATGAGCTGTTGCCATGGTATAAAGTTAATCCTATAGTGTACAAAATGCTGTTGATGGAGTATTTATCACACACACATGGTACTGACACCATGAGATTGGGTTGTATTTGTAGTGCTCCATACTCTAAGAGATGGGCGAGTTGGAGAGATATCCTGGGAAAACCTGTTAGGGTGGATGGGGAAACTGCAATATTCATAGGATCTTGGTAAAAAATCCGAAAAGCCATGGTGGCGTTAGCTTTCCTTGGTTTCTGCTAAGCCATAACGTACTTAGCCCTCTGGAAGGAAAAAGCAGGAAAAACAAAGTTAAAACCCAAGGCATAGCTTTTTCCAAATCTCTCAGTGTAAAAGCTGATATGAAGAGATGCTGAACAGGCTTTGATTTCCTTCAGACTCAAGTGAGTAGTAAAGGTTAGAGTCAAAAACAATACGGCACAACATATTTGTATTTATCTTCTGGATACTGTCCACCTTGTTCTCRATATTACCTGCCAAGAAGAGCAGAATAATTAGATAGAAATGTCCTCTTTGAAAATAAAACTTTTTTAAAGGCATGAAGTTTGGGCTACAGTTTCAAGGACAAATTGTGGTTATAGCTCTTTGCACTGTCACATGAATATTCTGTGATTATTAATCAACTTCATCATTTCTTTGCCAAATGTATCTCAGATACAGTTCCTCATGATCATAAAAAACCTACAATATTTATAAGCTATTTAATTTCATGTAAGATTTATTTTTTCCTTTTTTTTTTGTTTTTTTTCCAGAAATTCCATCAGTTGAGACTGTTTCAGTGCACAAGTCCAACATTTACATCAATTTTAAAGGTATATGAAAATTTCCTTGAATTTGTATTCATGTATTCCTTCATTTAGCAGTACAGATTATCTCTCCCATGTGCTTGAGCAGGATGATGATCGTTTTTTGCAGGCTTATGTTTTGGCATATATTTTCCTAATACTATTGTTTTCTAAAAAGCTCTTTTTTGTTTGTTTGTTTCACACAATTGTGGAAATGTATTGATACTTAGGAATGTTTCTAATCAGGAAAAAAAAATCTCAGAAACCAAAATGAACAAGGATTCTTTAATATCCTTAGTGCATCTGAATTTAATTTCCTGGGTTTTATTGCTACTTAATCACATGCAAGCAGGATGTTTAACATATGCATTTTATCTTACAATTTAGAGCTGCTCAGTCACTAATCCATTCCCACACTCATTAATTCAAATACTATCGATTAAAATACAGCAAATTGAAGTATACGAGACTACAGCTAGCAGGTCACAAATGCGACTGTTTCCATTTATGCAGCACCTGTCAGTCTGCATCTGGAGCACTGTATCTAGTTTTGTTTTCCAACCCCAGGAAAGGCATCAAGAGCCTGCAGGAAGCCCAGGAGGAGTCTAAAGATATGTTCAGAGCTCTGGAGCACAGACTATGAAAGGGGAGGCTGAGGGAGATGGGTTTGTCCAGCCCACAGATGAGGCAGCTCAGGGAGATATAGTTGCTGTCTTCTGCCTTGTAAAGCGAGGATGTAGAGAAGAGAGAGCAAGACTTGCCTGGGAGGGGAACAGTGAATTGACATGAGACCACAGTTAGAGAAGGAAATTGTAACTAGAGTTAAAGAAAAAAAAAAAAAAAAAGTATTTTCAGAATATCTTTCCTTGAAGAAACTCATCTGGATAAGACCACAAGCATCGCAAGCTACCTTTGAAGATAGACATGACCTGAGTTGGGGAATAAAACCTCCAGAAAGCCTTCTCACCTGAACAAGTTTATAATCAAAGCTACTTCATTTAAATTCTCCCTACTTTGAGTCTGGAGGATTGGGCCAGGTGACCTCCAGCTTAAGTTAGTCTGTGGATCTATGAATTATTAAATTATTTTTGATGCATTGTATGGACTTTGCATGCCAGGTGAATACACAAATATGCTTGTTGTGTGCCAAGCTAATTGGCCTTTTTTTTTTTTAATGGCTGCAGACTAAAGAGCATATAACTGCTTAGTGAACAAATCCACTCTTAGAGACTGAACCGGGATGAGGGCTTAGCAGAAAAAGGGGAACAGACTGACATCTCCAAAGATGCWGACCTATATGAGCAGTAAGTGGCCTGAGATCCTAGGTTTTTTATCCAAGGCTTTCCAAAAATTTGCCCTTGCACTGAAGATTTTCTGAGATTCCCCAGCTTTGGTTTCTCTCAGGCTAACCTGCTTCTCTCAATCAGAAAAGCACTCAGCTGTAATGGAAACTGCTGTTGTTTTGTGAATTGCTGGATATATATTGTTCAATGATGCAGTGTTTGTGGCCACATGCCAGCTTAATTTGACATCTTGCCACTGGGAATGAATGCCAGCTCCAGCTGATAGCATTTCTGGAGATTTCTTGGTTCATACTAACATGCTTTTGAAGAGGAAGAAATTCTTTCCTAAAGCTCCTAAGTGAAAAATACTTCTGAGGTAATATATTTTAAAGAAGACTGTATATTTTCTAAAATAGATTTCTCAGCATAAACATTACACTTGATCCTGTCTTTTTTTTTTTCCCTTTCCCTGCCTATATAGTTATACTTCATCAGTTTCCATTATTTCAACCTTACTGATAAAATAAATTCATTCTGTACTCTATCCCTCAGTTGTACCTCCCAAACATAAACTACAGCACCCAGGCACAGCACTTTAACTTAAGCTTAAATTCATCAGAGAAAACAACCCCCTGAATATCCTTTAGTCTGCCAACGCCAGGCATCTAAAGATGAATTTTCTGATTACAAAGGAACATATACCATAAATCAATAATATTAAATTAAGCTTGTGTTCTGACTTCTGTTGAACTTGCTGCTGTAGATACTGCTTCTTGAAGTATGAACAAGAGTCTGCTTGGAGAAATGTATCAGAATGTATCAGAATAATCAGATAATATTCAGTGATATGAAAACGAATTAAGGGGAAATACGAATCTTCTGAAATTCATAGCCGTCCAACAGATTGGCGGAAAGCTAGATGATATGTTATTTCAACAGGTCAGAGAAATAGTCTTGTTTCAATAGAGCTCAAGTTGAGATGCTTTTTCCTAAATAGGTAGGAGTCTATGCAAGTAACTTTCCCTGGATCAGGGTCATCTATGTGATTTGACTTATTTATTCATTATTTTAAAGTAGGTGTTATTTGCAAGGTCTTATTGATTAATAAATTRAAAAGGACTCCTCATGGAAGGTGTAGGTATAATAGTGAAAAATCAAAACATTCCAAGAGAATTTAAACATTCCTGGAAAAAAACTGCTCAGAGAAGGTATTGGATGGTCCTTTGAGATCTTCAAAAGCAGAATGTTTAAAAATGACTGCTTAAAAGCAGAATCAACAGAGATCTCAATAAGCAATTGGGATATAAAAATGAAGCCCAAACTACCCTTTTTTATTCCTGAAAAGTTAAATGGAAGGCAACAGTAATACAAGGATATTATTTAATAGTGCATGAAAAAAAAGATAACATCACCAACAAAAAAAAAATTAAAACTTGCTGTATAATACTATTAAAAATACAGTTAATACACTTAGTTCTACTGATCTCTTCTGAGATTCTAAACACTAGTATTATTAGCCTTAATATAAATGTTACTGGCAGAACTGGAATTAGAATTTGTCTTTTTCTTGATAGGAAAACACCGAGGGATTTACTTCAAGATCAAGACATCTAAATGGACTCACAAGTGTGCTGAGTGTCTACAGTCCCATGGTCACAGAGTATGTGCCTATGGTGTCTAGGGCTAGTTAAGAAGTCTTGAGATGCCTGAGGCATCCACATGTTTCTCACAGAGGACCCATAGGAGATTTTTTGCCCTTTGGGAGAAGCAGCCAGGTGGGATGCTCCAGAGCACTTCTTATAAAACTAAATATCTGTATGGTGGGAACTAATTGATCCACTAGCATCTACCTGATAATTTGCTCTCCAGACTCCACTGCCTCTATTGACTAGATTTCCATCTCTGTAACTTTAACTTAGTTATCCAGCACATCACAACTAAGTTGCAGGCATGTAAGTATCTTAATCTCAAACTGGGTCCTAGCATGACTGAAGCAAAGGAGAAAAAGGGAAATTCTTAGGAAATACATGGTGAATCAGAGTGGAAATTGGCAGACAACATCTGTTCATGGCCACAAATGGGCTGTAATCATATAAATAACTGATTTTGAATCTACATATGAATATACAAAAGAAAAGAAAATTTAAAACAACGGCTACAAGAAAAAAGATTATTTACAGAAGAAAATGTGAATATACATACAGTCATATTTTTGTATGACTGCATGTAAGCATGGTAAYTAAAGTATGAAATTATAAGGAATTATAAATTACATATGAGAAAATTAAGGAGAACTGGAGTGATGTTTTACTGGAACTACAAAAATCTACCAAAAAATAAGTCAGTCTCAGTCCTGAGCAAACTGATTTTTTTTTTAAATTTACAGTCAGATTTCATCCTGAAATTCTGAAAATTAGTAGAATTGATTTACTTAGATCTTTACCCACTCTTTGTAGAAGCTAACAGCTGCCAAAAATGCACAACTGTAATGTACTGTAATACCTAATATATATGTGTATATATAACTATTATGAAAGATGAGAATTAAGAAATTGCAGATGGAAGAAGGTGGCTGCTGTATGTCTTACATCATCAAGGATAAAATCAAAGAATTTATTTAAAGAGGAAGAGGGAAAGAATGACCATCATAACATGGGAATGATATACATTGTTTTTTCACAGTACAACACAAAATAATACATGGTACAACCTATTCTGAAGAAATTTAATCAGGAATGATTTGTGCTAAAATGATTATTTAAACTAATTTGGGTTGCATTTTGCATTTCCTTATGGAGTGGATCAAAAGATGTTTGAGAGACTGACAACAGGAGGGAAAAGGGAGAATATCACTTTAGTATTCATTTTTAACTGCTGTGGCTTGAGTCTTAGTCATGCAACAAGTCCTTTGTGTGGGCATTTTATGTGACAAAAATGGTTAAGTTGAGGAGTAAATGCTGTTGCCARTATTTACTTTCAGAAAGTAATCTTTCAAGAAAGAAAAGAACTAGCAATCCATTAACGAACCTGAGAGATACTGATACTTGAACTATAGGTGAAAATCATTGGGAATTAATAAATGAGTGACACTGCTTTTAAAAAAAAAAACTATGACACTTTCACTGTCGTCAGCTGATAGCATTTCTCTAACAGATTCCATATTATGTCTCCTCCTCCAGTCTTTTTACTTTTTGTGGCAATTCTGACTCCTGCAATTCTGTGGTCATACTAATTCCATTTTTTCCTAAAGTGAAACTATCCCAAACTATATACTATATCTCCAGGGAAGCCAAGATACTGAAAGCTTGAGGGAAACTGCTAATAGACATAATAGCGGGAAATTAGACATATCTGCTTTGAGTGTGTTAACAGCATGAGAAGAAAATCTCAAAAACAGGGATTATATAAGCAAGATCGTGGRTATTTGGACCATCCAGTATATGACTGGAGTGTTACAATAAATCTGTGAAGCCAYTGCCAGGAATAAACAGAGGGATGGTAACATATTTCTGATAGGTAATGATAACAGAAAAAAAAATATTTAGATGCTAATTAACTGCTTATATGTGTGCAGGGTTTATACACCGAGAAGAAATAATTAAATGGGGTCTATTTAGTTTCAAAACATAGAATAATGGGAGGAAAATATTAGGAAAAAATATCTCAACAACAAAGCAACTTAACTCCCAGGGGAATAGTTCCCTAATGAAAATAGCAGAGATTTTAGAAGTGAGTTGGCAGTTTTTTGGACAACATCCATTGGAGAACAATATTTCAGTTTCTGGAAGATGATTAAAATAATCTAATAGCACTCTTTTGTTTCTTGCTTTTGTAATTATTCCAGCTTGATATTTACTTCCAAGGCAAGACATTTCAAAAGCAAACAGATGCTGGACCTCATTATTTGCAGAGATAGGGAACTTGTTATGGATATTTTACACAGTTTTGGATCACTAATATTCCCAACACAATATGTGTGATCAAACAAGATTTGGGGAAGTTCAAATTAATCCCCTTTAATACTATGGAACCAAACAATTTGATACAGAAAAAGACCCACTGTCTACAATCAAGAGAGGTTCATATCCTCTGAAGACAGTTGGTTCATCCTTCCTCAACTGGCTCTAACAAATTAGGCTTATTTGTTTTAGTTTAAATACTATGTTTTATATGTAGACATTGTTATTTTACTGTCATCTCTCCGACCAAAAAATAAAATCTTTYGGCAAGACAGCTGTGTTCTCATAGACTACGAATACACAGAAAAAATACAAAGATTAATGAAGTCCTCTCATCTTGACCTGAAATATTTTCATATGCAACTTTTGCTTTTGTTAGGGGCTCAGAGAATGTCCTTCTACAGATAAAAGAACATACAGTAATACACATAGTTTAACACGTTTCATGTCCCTTTCTTCCTTCCACTTAATCATTCAGGTATTATAATACCAGCAGCAAGCAAGCAAGCAAGCAAGCAAGGCAGGCTACTGCAGTTTAAATTGTACACAGTATTTTCCTAAAGGTAGGATTTTCATCTACTAAATTAGGCCAAGGTTTGTTTTTTTAACGTTTTACTTAGAAAAGGAAAGGTTAGAGCCACTGAGCAGTGTTCTCCACCAGGATAATCTTCTTAGAAAATGGTTACAGGAATTTGTTAYTGTGATTTCACCTGGATTTTTTAGTATAGAAAAGATAAATGAAACACTTACTAAGCAGTTACATCATGCCCACAGGCCTCCCATGCTAGATTACATGGAAGAGATTCTGRTGAATTTAATTGCCTGAATCTTCAAACACCCTACTTTGGAGTATCTTTTCTCCATGGTCTTGCAATGTATTTATCTGTTCTGTAAAGAGCTTTTGAGTGCTGATGTTTAATAAGAAGATTCTTCCCTCATCAAAGAAAAAAGGAATGAATTTTAAGGTTTCTTTAGCCAGGGAGAAAACCACTTCTCTTGCTTAAGATGCTGTTTATTTGTAGTTATCCTAAATCTGAGCTGGTGCAAGGATGAGCAAGGAAGACAGTATCTTCAAAGACAAGAACTGGAATATTGTTAATATTAGTTACCAATATGAACTTTTTTAAAGCCTTCAGACTTTGCCAAGGTGAGTCATTTATTTGTATATTAAATCTGAAACTGCTGCTGCTCTWTCTGGCCATCCCCTCAACAACAAAACATGGGATTTTGCTTCACATATCAATTTTATCTCCATTAGTGTGGCTTTTTTTGTTAAGAAGCAATTAATTCAATCTATGCTTTTTCAGGGCATAGTTATTTCAATGCCATTTAATCTGCTGCATTATTGACTTTAAAGCTTCCAGTGAATCATTCATAAAAGTAGAAGGGAATTGTGTTTCTGATTAATGCACATTCCTCAAGCTCCTCTTATGAAAGTCATTTTTTTTTTATTCTGGCCACCTTTTAAATCTCTGAAATACAATCTTTTTCTTGTGAAACAGTATCTAAGACGTCTAATAAAATGATTCTTGTGCCCTCTATGCCTTGGGTTACAGTCTATAGATGTAGCTGGAGACCAAGCCTTGAGCTTTTGAGAACTTTCTGAAATATTCTGTGCCAAGTGTGCAGCAGATACAGTTCTTTGGCAGGAGTTATGGATCAGATATTATACCTTAGCACCAGTGCTAAACAGAATGGAGGAATAAGGTAGACAGAAATTCTATCCAAGCAGGTTGCAAAAATTAATGTTGGATTTTTACCTAATTATGTCCAACTTTAGAAAGGGATATATTTGAAGTAAAGTCCTAGCTATTATTCAAACCAATGTACTTCCTCTAAATTTAATGGACTTGGACATGATTACACCATCTACAAATTTGACTCATTGATTTCTTTACCTAGGAATGCTGCTTTTCTCTCCTGTCATTTTCTCCTAGATAAGACTGAAAAATACAGAGAACTAGAAAGAGAAGAAGGAGGATTAAAAATACAAGCACCAACTTCACAGAAAATCTACTAAAATAGACTTATATTTGCTCAGAAATTCTGGCCTAACTGCACAGACCTGGAAGGAAAATCTACAACAAAAATACTTGTGGTGTGAATTCAGTCTGCTTTTATTATTACAAAACTTAAGATAAAAAGTACAGTTTAATATCTTTTTTTTGTAAGTATTCCTCTTACAGAGGCTTACAAAGGCAGAGCACATCTGAAAATGTGAAAATCCTGGATCCCATTCAATATTTGCAGTTCAGAGTGCCCCTTTATTTTTATTCGTATAAAATTATCAGTGGTAATTTTGTGCATGTGTACAAATAAATCCATATACACACACATACGATTTGATGTCGTTTTGAGCATAGTGACCACAAAATGTACAGTTTTCAATTCTTGGTGAAGTCAGGAGAGGTGTCAGCAAAACCACTATGTTGGACTTCCGGAAGGCAGACTTTGGACTGTTTAGGACACTGATTCTCTGATCCTATATATGCGTGCAATATACCAATGCAAGTCATCCTATTACCTTATTATAAGTATGCACTTGTAGGATATTCAGTTGATTTTTAAGGTATTGTTTTTTAAAGTATATCTAAGGTATATTTAAAGTATTTTTGTT
Organism: Nothoprocta perdicaria; assembly: GCF_003342845.1. NCBI lineage: Eukaryota > Metazoa > Chordata > Aves > Tinamiformes > Tinamidae > Nothoprocta > Nothoprocta perdicaria. The sequence continues at coordinate 962,284 of NW_020454550.1, forward strand.
AAGCTACTCTCCACCATTTTCAAGAGGTCTTGCAAAACGGGGGAGGTGGTACTGGCTGGCGTGTGGCGATGTGGCGATGCTTCAGAGAGCATCTAGGGAGCCTCGACACCCACAAATSCATGGGCCCTGATGGGATGCACCCCAGAGTGTTGCGGGAACTGGCAGATGTCCTAGYSRAGCYGCTYGCCATCATCTTTSGAAGGTCCTGGAGAACGGGGGAGGTGCCGGAGGACTGGAAGAAAGCCAACATCTCTCCAGTCTTCAAAAAAGGCAAGAAGGAGGACCCGAGTAACTACAGGCCGGTGAGCCTCACCTCCATCCC
>NW_020454550.1:963786-1117899 GCF_003342845.1 Nothoprocta perdicaria
TCTGCGTGAGCAAGGGGGTTGGACTCGATGACCTCTGAGGTCCCTTCCAACCTTCGGCATTCTATGATTCTATGATTCTATGATTCTAGGTGTCAGAATACTGGAAGAAAGCCAAAGTCACACCAGTCATCAAAAAGGACAAGGAGGACCAGGAAATTACAGGCTTCACTCCATCCCTGGAAAAGTGATGGAGCAGTGCATCCTAGAGACCATCTCTAGGTATGTGAGGTAAAGATGATCAGGAGTAGTTAGCATGGATTCAACAAGGGGAAATCATTTTTGACTAACCTGACAGCCTTCTAYGATGATATGATTGACTGGATGGACAATGGGAGAGTGGTGGTGTTGTCTACCTGGACTTCAGCAAGGTTTTCAACACCATCTCCCGTAACCTCCTCAAGGGAAAGCTCAGGAAGTGTGGGATAGATGAGTGGACMRTGAGCTGGAYKGAGAAYTAGCTGGATGGCAGAGTTTAGAGTGGTGATAAATGGGACTGAGTCTAGTTGGAGGYCTGTGGCCAGTGGTGTCCCACAGGGATCAGTGCTGGTCCCAGTGCTGTTCAAYTTGTTCATCAGTGRCTTGGACAATGGCAAAGAATGCACCATGAGCAAGTTTGTGGATGATGCAAAACTGAGTGGAGTGGCTGATACTCCGGAGGGCTGTGCTGCCATTCAGAGGGACCTGGATAGGTTGGAGAGCTGGGCAGAGAAGAACCTGCTGAGAGGTTCAACAGGGACAAGTGTAGGGTTCTTCACTTGGGGAGAAATAACCCCAGGCACCAGTACAGAATAGAGGATGACCTGCAGGAAAGCAGCTCCACAGAGAGGGACCTGGGAGTCCTGGTGGACAACAAGTTAACCATGAGACAGCAGTCCTTCTCATGGCCAAGCAGACCAATGGAATTGTGGCCTGCATCAGGGGGAGTGTTGCCAGCAGGGAGGTGATCCTACCCCTCTACTCAGCTCTGATGAGGCCACAACTAGAGTACTGTGTGCAGTTCTGAGCTCCCCAGTACAAGAGGGATGTGGAAGTTCTAGAGAGGGTCCAGTGTAGAGCTACAAAGATGATTAAGGGACTCAAACATCTATTGTATGACGAAAGAGTGAGTTGGGCCTGTTTGACCTGGAGAAGAGAAGATTGGGAGGGGATCTTAACAATATGTATAAATACCTGAGGGAAGAATGTAAAGAAGACGGGGTCAAAATCTTCTTGGTGATGGCCAGTCATAGGACAAGGGGCAATGGGTATAAGCTGAAACACTGAAAATTCCATCTCCACATGAGAAAGAACTTCTTGATTGTGAGGGTGACAGAGCCCTGGAACAGGCTGCTCGGTGGGGTTGTGGAGTCTCCATCTCTGGAGATATTCCAAACCTACCTTGATGCCACTCTGTGCCACATGCTCTAAGTGTCCCTGCTTGAGCAGCAGATTTGGACTGGATCATCTCTAGAGGTCCCTTCCAGTCTCAACTGTTCTGTGATTCTGCAATAAAGCCTTTGTGAGCAGGATTCACCTATGCTAATCTAGACAACTTAATGTTAGCTACTGCAATTTGATATTAATCTCAGATTTTTTTATAGTCAAGAGAGAGAAACAAGGGCTGATTTAGCGATGTAATACATTAAGATAATACCTAGGATAGAGCAAATGAATATCCATGGATTATGGGAAAGGAAAGCATTACTGCCAAGCATAAACCTAACAATTATGCCTGAAGACTTAGCTGTTATGAATCACTGCCTTTGTAACCCATCTTTTTATGTCTGCTTCCCTAGTTCTGAATACAGGAAGTGCTTGAGAGACCCTGCTCTTTCTATATGTCAGTGAAGGTCAATCCACCCTGCCTTCAGCTTGTAGAAYGTGCTGTTTCACTGTCCACGGAAATTGCCATCACCTCCAAAATCTATATAACTCCCAGCAACCTGGTTTATCCATTTTCATCTCATGCTTCCAGGTGGTTCTCTGCCTTTTCCGCTCACTCCTCAAGGCTGAAGCCACACAGTACCTGCTTTGAGACAGATTTATAGTCCAACCAGACGTGGATTTATAAACAAAAAAGCCTTTAGATCTTAGAAAATACCTAGCAATTTGAACTTGCAGAGCAAAGGAATTCAGCCATTGGATTTACACTCCAAAAAAGTTCGTATGGACATATTTCTTTCCGTACAAACCACTTTGGAAAGTTCCTCTAACAACTACCTGCATCTGTAAGACTCTATTGCCTTATGCACAATATGATGCATGGCCTCTTTGAAGCATTTCCAGAAATATTTTTGAGAGATTGCATATATGGATTCAATATCATCATTCATTATTATGGCTTTCTTCTACAAATACTGAATCTCTTTTGCAGCAGTGGTTAGAAATCAAAAAACAGGTTACAATAAACACGAGACTGCACAAAGCTCTTTTTTTTATCATTCATGTCAACATGCTTTTTGCCCCCTTTTTTCTTTTCAATGCTGCTCCACTAAGCATAATGAACATAATTAATGCTTTTATAGCAAGTCTAACTTTCATGAGATCTTCATGTTTTGTTTTGCTTTGTTTTGTTTTTAAGTCAAGCAGTTCATATTATTCTTTGCTCAAAAAAAGACAAACTATGTATGGATGCTGAAGGACTTCTACCTGGGCAACATATGCCTGCCTGTCTTTACTAGAAACTCAATCAGCCCCAGTTTTGGACTCAAATAGCTTCCAGCTTTTCAAATTTTAAATTAAATTTTTGGAGTTAAGCCCCTCACCATAAAATACTTTATATCTCAGAGGCTCAAAGAGCAGAACACTTATGCACTGGACAATGAAAAGATGAGTAATTCTTCATATTCCTGGATTGATTTGGTGCCTTAGTAATGTTCATTGAAAATTAGTAAGTAAATGTATTTCCATATATTAAAATACAAATGTGCTGAGGTTTCTTATATGTCCRCACCTTCAGATTTTTTCATTTTTCCTTCATCTTTTTACTCTTGTCTTCTTCAGTGTATCAGACCACTTGGCTTTTCTCCTTCTTAGCGCCTTCTGTGGTTGGGCAACTCAAGCATCTCTAGGGAACCACATGCTCTCATTTTTTTTTTTAGTTTGGGGTTCTTTGTTTAAGGGCAGCTATCTTTTCTCTGCACAGATTATCTATCTGTTCCCATTTAAACTGGCATCCACGTCAACATAATATAACCCTCTTTCTTACTTTCTCCTCAGCCACCACTATGTTCTCCAGTGCTACTCTGGTCCTTGTCACCTACTTCTGTCATTTATTCAGTAGATGTCTGTCTGAGGGAATACTTGTCATCATCCTACTCTTGCACCAAATACATTTTACATCTGTATTCCCCATCCCATATGGGCATTCCTGAAGCTCATGCCTGAACTTAAGTAGTTACTTTGCACAGCAGATTTTACTGTCTAATTTTATTGGTTTCCCATGTCCTTCACAGGTACTGGTACATACATATATAAACTATTGCATACAGGTTCTTTTTCATAAACAATCTTTCCCATTGCAGTCTTTCCTTATTCTATGCTGTGCTACACTGCAGTTCATCTCTTTCTTTGATTTATAATATTCACTAAAACCTTGCTACAGGAACTTTTGCTCTAGTTGCTGAGTCATTACTCCTTGCAACCATATTGGCTCAAGACTGATCCTGCACGAGCCTGCTCTTCTCTCTGCTGCTGCATCATTTTCATGCAAATTCCTACTATGTACAGCTTGCAGATTCCACAGTTGTAGACCTCTCCAAGGATAATCTTCACTAAAATTGCAAGCCAAGAAAACCCCATCTTTTTATTTCACTATGTTGTTTTCCTGGACTACCTGTTGAAGATTTTTTCAGTAATCTTCCTATCATAAGCCTGAATTTATTTGATATTCTAGGTCTCCTATAAAATATTTGAGACATCTCTCCATCTTTCTTTGTGGAATCATKCAGTGATTTAATATAGGCATCTTTCCCTTGACATTTCAGGACAGAGCCCAGGAGTGTCTACTATGGCTTAACTATACACAGTATCAGATACACATCATCTTAATACAGCGTACCTGATAAACATTCGAGGAGAAATCTAATGTTGTACTTAATATAATCTTCTGCAGTAGCTTCATTCTTGGAGTGCACATTCCTTGTACACCCAAACAAAATCAGCAACATCCCAACATCAGGTGGTTTCTGTTCAGGGTGTAGAGTCCAGACTGCTGCATTAGGAAGGTCTGTTAATTAATGGAGGAGGCCACTAGCTATGTTTATATTTAAATTTGCCTTCTGCTTGGCGACACGTTTACATGGAACTGTGTCAATTTGGTTCCTAAGCTGGTGTGCACACAGGGTGCTTTGTAATTGCTCAGCAAAACATTTTATTCCATAAACCAAAATAATGGAAGCTTTAGAGTAAGCATTAGAGTGGATTAAAAAGCCACAGATTCACAGCTCTTTCCAGTGCCCTCTAAAATTCTTAAAGAAAAAAAAAAAGAACTTAAAAATAATCTTGTGTTGGAAGTTAACAGTGCAGTACCTCTGACAGTAAAAGCCATTGGGTTCCAAACTGTACAACAATAAGCTCAMAACCGCCAAAGGAAAAGAGTAAAGAAATGTTTTTACTCACCCAATGAGTTTCACTGAATGAGTTTTCCACTGAGATCCTGCTTTGTAGGAATGTTTATAGATTCCCCCCTTGTAAAGGAAAAAATCTTCATACACTTTCATTATAGCTAAAAAAAAGCAATAGGGAAAAAAACAGCAATGTCAGCAAATACTGCTTCTGTTCTAATTTGTTCATTACATATTGATAGTGAGGTTTTTGTTGTGTGCTAGGCTTTGTAAGTGTACTTTGAGTATTTCCTTCCTTCTCTTTACTGCTGACAGGGACCTTCTGTGCATTAGAGAATTCATCATCATTAAAAAGAGATCTCTCTCTGAGGTCTCTTCTCAAATAAAATTGTTTCCCTATCATGGAAGCTCCTTATCAGGAACTACTTCCAATGCAAAAGATCTTCCAAGTAGAAAGAAATATCATCTTCTGTAAGGGTACCTCACTTTTTTCAGCCATGGCAAAGCAAAACCTAATCCAATGAGAGAAATCTCCCCAAAGTTCGTTCATAGAATCTTCTGTTCTGGCAAGCATCTGACATGTATATATTCAGGAACAGCATTTAGTAGTCAATATATACCCATTTATATAATAACATTTAAGATATGGCACAGTAATATAGCTCTGGTGATTGGCATGTCTTTATCTGAACATTACATAGATTTCAGTAATTAGATTGGAATTTCCTTACAGAAAACTAGATTTTTCATATATTTTTTCAGCCTTCTTTCAGYTAAAAGTATTGTACAGAAGAGGGGAAAAAAATTTTTTTTAAGCCAATGTAAAGCCAAAGAAATGATGGAGAGAAGAAAAATTACAATTTGCTTTTTAGGTAACTTCACTATTCACTATTTACTTCCTGGGAATAGCAGTACCTTTATTTTTAAAGAAAATTCTTTACTTTTCTTTTTTCTTCACATTTATTCTATCACCTTAGTACCATTGCTTTGCTATATGGCAGGCCATCAACACCAGAAAAATGAAAAAATATCCAGTCTGCATTACCTTTAAATTTTAGTGAATGAGAAAGATAAATACAAGACCAACTCCAGCTTATATTTAGCTTATGATTTTAATATTATTAGACACCCACACACCATGGAGCATGAGAATTAATGAAGCTCCATTTCCTAGGGGCTTGTGCCTTGTGAGTTTAATAAAGCTCAAGTTTCACTGTTTTTTTTTTTTTTTTTTTATGTGGTTGGACTATTTTTAACATATGTGCCTGATATAGACCTGGGATACCCAGTAAGGTGAACTCACACTGCAGAATTTTCTTTATCTGGAGTATTTCCAAATTTCTTCTCTGTACTTGAGCTTTTTCATAAAGTTGAAGGAAATTTTTTATMTTTACAACCTCTCGGCCTCTATTAAATTTGGTTGAAACAGAAAATGTTTGCATATTTAATAGGAGGAAGGGGGAGAGAGGAAAATAACAGCTCAAGACATGGTCAAATRAGCTCATTTGCCTAGGAAACTTAGTTTAAAATATTCTTTGTTAATGGGGTCACTCACATTCAAAATCTATGCAGATAGAAACACATGGGGAACAGCAACCCTGATACGACCTGAGAGACAAGTCTGTGGAAGAGCTAATCAGATAAAGAAGAAAAAAAAGTTGAGTTTAGGTGAGGAGGCATGCTACAACTTTTGACAGAGGTGTCTGCAGGACCAAAGCTCATAGATAGCTCACAGACTGAAAGCAATAGGCCAGGTGGAAAGTAACACAACCTCTATTTTTGCTTTCTGTCCACAAGCTCAGGATTCCATTAGAGACAGCTAGATTTGTTTTCCTGTCTTTTTTTTTTTCTTCCAGATTCAGTAGTGTAGAATCAGTAAGGATTTTGCCCACTTTTATTGTGTATACATATGTACATTTATATATGCATGTATGTATGTGTGTGTGTATATATATATCTCCTAGGTATTGATCATATTCTATACAGTGATCACATAAATATAGTAGTCTATTCCATTATTCCAGTGTTTTATCATTTGCACCTGAAACTGCTAATTGCTCACCGCATGTACCATGAACACAATAAAGTTTGCCATACAGAAATTGTCATTTGATTTTGAAATATGCGTAATAGGAAGTTTTCAATTAAAATCCTCCCTCTGCTGTTTTAGAATGGTAAGAAAATAAATGGTTTTCTTAGCTTGGAATATGCTAAAAAACAGAGATATATTCATCATCACATAAGTTGACTGTCTACATCATGAGCTTGGAAGGATTTTGAATGTTTTCCAACTATTAAAAAATATTTCATACATTGGACAGGATTGGCCATAAGCACTTTGTAAATTCTTGAGAAATGACCTAGGAAGTAATCGTGGAAAATTATTTTCAGTAACTGGGTGATAACTATCACTATTTAAAGCATGATCACAGCAAGAAGAAAAAACGGAAAGGGATTTCACTCTGTGAATACATATTGTATTGTAACGAAGCTTCACGTTTTGATTTTCCACACACAACTTTACCTTCACCTGATACAACCATTATCTCTGCTGACATTCAGGAAATTACAGCAATTACTGAATGGCAAAAACTTAACATATGGCTGAATATAGTTTTGTGGGGAATGTTTAGTATTGATAGATTAATCCAACAAACTGTGCATACATGTCTGAGGAATACAATATCGGAAAATAATCTAAGATTTTATCTCCAGGATCCTAATTTCCTCATTTTCTTTAAATCTCTGGAACTTACTGTGTTCACTCGATCAAATGAAACATGGGGAAGAATATTTTCCTTTASCAAACAAACTTCGACATATTACAAAAGACTGCTAGTATTAATCTTGTTAAGGCCAAGCTTCAAATTAATTACGACTACCCACATCAAATATTCAAGAAAAGAATTCAACATCATGATATATTGAAATGCATTCAATTTAATTMTCCAGACCATTTCAATAACAAGTTGGAGGCAAGGATAATTCCTTATAAAATTGAAGGCAGTGGAAACATAGGCTTGAGGAATAATATTAAATAGTACTTCCTTAAAGATTCCCTAAAATCAAATGTTTAGTTCATCTATTGATCTTCCTTTATTTCTATCTATGAAAGACAGATCTTCTACCAAATGCACCCAAGACTCCATCACCAGACTCTGATGACTCAGGAGACCCAGAGAGTGGAAGCAACACGAGCACCATCTGGGCCAGCAGCCAGATATGGGCTGAGCAGAACATCTCTTCTCCCCTCTCTCTTTTTTCCCCTTTATTTCYCTAAGGGAGCTAGATTCTTCATTGCATGTTGCAGATGAAAAGATCAAATCTTGTGAGCTTTTTGTGGTAAAGGAAGGTATACAGGCTATGAAAGTGGAAATTCTGGGGCTATTGCATCACTGACTGAGTCTCTAAAGGGTGTAAATGCTCCAGTGTTGCTTCTGGGGAACTTTGGAAKCAGCCCAGGCTCAGGCAACAGAGTTCTACTAAAATTAAACTTCACCTCCACAGCCCTAAATTGCTATTTCTTCAATCAATGAAAAACTGTCATGGGGAAAAAGTTACATTTTGGGAATATATATTTTGAGCAAGTTTGCAACAAACCCGGAGGTCTTTTTGCTCATAATGGACCCTGATCCAGTACAGCGGGCTCTAGGTGAACTACTCGCACAACAAACATTAAATAAATGCCAGAGTCCCTTGATGAGCTACTGCCCTTACATCTGTTTTATTCACTGCAGAAYGCAATCTATGATTTCAAATATTTTGATACAAGGTCACTGTACACYGTAATTATTTTAGTAATGAGATTATCATTTTTCAGACTTACCATACCTTGCACTGGTCCTTTCTCCATGATTTCTTTCATTATATCAGTTTCCTGAGGGGAAGAAATAATAAGAGTGGAGAGGGTATCTATTAAATAAAATGCATTATACACATAAATATACATACATGTGCATATATATATGTATACACACTAATTTACTAGGTGTATGTGTACATGTGGTAGGAACATACCACTATTCCTGTATTTCTGTTACAGATTGTTAGGCTTACCAAATGATCAAAATTTTCAGAAACATATTTAAGAAATTATTATGAGCAGTTACGATGGCATAATTTTTTTCTATATATAATTTTTGTAGGACCACAAAGCAGCAATTTAAGGAGATAATGTAGGATTGAGAAACAATATAGAATTGAAAATATTCTGAAAATAATAGAGCAAAAGGCTTTGTAGCAGACTGAGTTCCCAAGTACAGTGAACACATTTTCACATAATTTTTTAGCCCTAAAGGACAAAAAACAAATGCAAGAGAGGATGAATATTCAGTTTGAACTTACTTGTGAGGAGACCCTGTAGTGGGGAGCACACCGATATAGCCGATTGGATTCCTCTAAAGCATTGGGACACAGCCCCGTTGTATAGTTTTTCCCAACTTCACTTGACACATAACAGCGATTTACCCCTGATGGCTCCAGGTGCTGATTCCAAAACAACGGATAACAAGCRTAAGACACAATCCTGTTCAGATTAAAAAACAAATAATCAATCAATCAAACAAAAAGGTTGTATAAATATTTCTGCAGTTTTATTTCACACCATTTAAACTCTGCCCATATAACAAGTAAGTTTCCATTGTATATGTATGTATAGATACGAATATGAAGCATGAATATGTTCACTGTCTTCTGCAGCATAACGTTTGATTGACTTATATACATGATGCTTATGACTTAGTCTCAGTTGAAATATTGTGCTCTCTCCCTCCCTCAAAGAAAGAGGGTATGGAAGAAAATGTGTTTTAGCACCTTGTTGCTTAGAACATTTATCTCATAATGATCATGATTGTCCACATTGGATAAGACAAATTAATTGCCAATGTAGSCAACAGAATCCATTTAGTAAAAACTACTTGTTTTTACTAAATATTTGCAGCAGAAATTAGCCATTAAAGCATAAATTGGCYATTTTCTCAGGATTTTTTTAAAAAAGAAACCAACAGGGTTTTTTTTTTAATTTATTTCTGTTACCTGGGAAGTCTCCAACCTTCCTCTTTTTCTAAAAAAAATAAGGGGAACATTTGTTTTCCCTTTCTGTAGCAACACGTGTTGAGATAAAATCCTGTATGCATTTTTTACAGATTTGGGTGAAAGTGTTTGGTGTCCTGCTGGCATGTGAGTAAATTTTCTGGTTCTTCCTAAGAAAGGTATAACTTTGAGGGGTTAACATCAACAGCGGTGTTTCTGAAAGCAGTACACTTCCTTGCAAGAGAACTGAAATGTCTTGGAGATAAGCAGAAAAAGAAAAGACCAGGGGAGAGGACCAGCCACAGAGTTCCTATGTTCTGTATTTTATTTCTTTACTTYGTCATTATATCAAAACTTACTTATAATCAGCTACTACTGCACACAGTAAGTATGCTTCTTTCAAGTGTCTCATCTTTAGTTGTTCAACCATTCTGATTTTTTCTACGTGAACATCYCTTTCAGCTCAATAAATGAACCAAATAGGGCATATATTTAATTAATGATGACTGAATGATGATCTGAAATATCTCTAAAAAAGGCATCCTGAGTCTTCCAGTTATTCTTTTAACCAAGTTATTAGATATTAGCTCCTCCTAGTTTTTTACATTATAGCACTAGATGTTTCCAAAATAGTTTTACAAATTTTTGTTATGATGCCTTGGAATATATAGGAGGAATTCTCTAAAAAATAGAACTAAATAGTTCAATACAGTTGATTGAAGTGGAATACATTAAAATACATATTCTTATAAAAAAGAACATCTATTTTAGTACATCAAAAATTACAATGAATTTATGAATCTGAAGAACTGTAAACTGTATTTCCATGCAATTTGGGCAGTAATTATATTTGCCTGTTTCCTTTTTTGCCAGCACCATTACAAGATGAACATAGATAGGTTTCAATTATTCTAGATAAACTGTAGCTTTTTTCCTATCCCTTGGAATTGACCTTGAGGAGAAATTTTCAAAATCTCTTTTTTCTTCTTAGCAATTTTTTTTTCTGGCTAAGCTAGTCCAAAAAAATYAGGAGCTGGAAGAAAACATAATTCTGCCCAGACACACACACACATTAAAATAAATAAATATATAAATAAAGGTCCATCCATCTTAGGTCTGCTAGCTCTTTGTACTTAGGTTTCATTTTGCTTGGGTTCTCAATCTACAGTCTGGCAACCCTTTAAAACCCTGCCAAATGCACTAATGTGTTATGTAGGCCCAGGCTTTCACTAGATAATGGTAATTTTTTAGGCCAAATATGCATAGGTTGCTACTGCTGTTATAAAAATTCATTGTGTTTTGTTTCTATTGCTGGATTGAAATAAAACTTTATGGTTTATATGTATATATATATATCTATATATCTACATGTCTACATGTATGCATGTATACAGCATGCATCTATTTATATATAATTTCTCTAGTCACCCCAGGTCACATTTTTCCTAAAGAAATAAAGCACTGCAATCAGGCCTGCAAGGCAGCTAAGGTGCATAAATAGACCTCTTACAACACCATGATCTTATATGAGGAGCAGGAGCATGTGATTGCAACCTAGCATAAGGAATAGGATGGCATCTGACAACTATTTTTCATGTGTCTTAAAAACATTCCAGAGGTGGGGAAAACAGAGGAGCAGTTCCTTCCAGAGGTAGGGATTTTTCTCCCTGCTGTCAGCTAGATGGTCCTGCTGAAGTAGCCACAAATTCTGCCTCTGTCTTCTATGGCAAAAGAAGTGAAGGACTAAGGGATGAACTGGTATACTGGAGGCACATGGCAATTTGGACAATATAATTCTGAAATAACTCTTACTTTTAAATTTTTTTCATTAAACATAGTTTTCACAATATCTTTTAGCATAATTTAACATAAAGATAGGCATCGTCTCTTTATATTTGTTTACACAATCTGAAGCATATTTCACATTTCAGAAATAACAATAGTGAAGACCCAGACAGAAAAGGCATAGAAGAATAGCTGAAACAAATATGAATGTGTTTGTGTGTACATCTACACATGCATATGCACATATAATATTAAACAATACCCAGTGAGAAACATGAAAAGTTTATGTTGCATTTATAAAACCTTGATAGACTTCATATGAACTCATTTATGGTTTGGTGTATTCTGCTTTATGACAGTCTTCCATTTTTATTGCATTTATGTGTCTTAATGGAGATATAAGGACCTAATTTAAAATATTAGGTTATGGCCATGATGGCCAAAAATTAATAACAATTATATCTTTACCATACCCTTAAATCACTGAGAGGCCAAACTATACAGGACAGGCCCTGATTAAAAGGAGTATTTCCAGTCAAAGGTTTTAAAATTTTCCTACCTGGAACTGATTTTTTCYTCCATTTTTAAAGGGTGTAAGATTTTAATTTCAATTACAAGATAAAGTAGATGCTTTCAAACTACATTGATTCCTCCCAATTTAACTGAGTCTTAAAATTAATAATAATCAGATGGATTTATTCTTTAATTAACTGAGACAGAAATGGAAAGGAAGTATCAGGCAGTGATTCRGTTTAACCTATAGCAGATTTCACTGTTAATTGAACACTCAGCATTTCTTAAAGGTAAGGTCTCAGCACTGCCATCACTAAGCTCTATGGAAATCTTCTATTGAATTCACTGGGGAGAGTTTATGCCAGTACTTGGTTTTCCTGAAAATCTATCAAAAAATTGAGATAAGTACATTTCAGAGAGCAGAAAGCCAGAAGCTCTAAAACAACATTGAAAGCCTGCTGTGAAAATTTACACAGGTCCAAAGAAAATCAATGTATTTTCTCCTTATTGCTGGCTATGGAGATAATGAAAAAAAAAATCATTGCAATATATTTTATTTCATAAAATAAAATTTACCTGAAAGTGTGAGGAAGTAAGTAGTGTTTAAGAAGGTTCATTCAAGCTATACTTCAGACTTTTATCCCATAAATTTCCATTTTTCTGAAGTTAAAAGTAAACGATTATGAATTAYAGTGTATCAGCAACTAAAAAGCAAATGAACTTTCAAGAATTTTATTTACCTTCTTAAGAGCTGGAGCTGTTGATTAAAAGTAGCCTGCTCTTTAAGCTACAGAAAAACTTTGCTTGGAATATTAAACTATAACGTTCATTGCATCATGAAGACCTTTGAGTTTACACGACATGCTAAGAGACTTTTTCTAGGGTTGAATTCATTATTGACCCAATGTGATTACATAAATAAAGTGTCTACACCTCAAAACCTACATCATAATTAGTGTCCTTGCAGTATTTAAAYCCTAAGGTAGGAAAACAGAGGAACACTTGTGAAATCTCCTCATAACAATACAAAATCCGTGCCAGGGCAGAAATAWACTCAATACACTTGAAGACAAAAAGCATGATTGTGTACTTAGTGTCCATGTGAATGACAGCACTTTGGTCTTAACCTGTAACCTCAGGCTGCCATGACAACCATGATGTCTGATGAGTCATGTCTGACATTCTCTCTGATCTGTTCATGGCTTGTTTTTTTTTTCTTTAACAAACATTAAAAGTTGGCAGACATCAGGCTGAGACCTCTCCTCCTGCAAGCATCAGWTATGGCAGAGTAAAGAATGTGTAACTGCAGAAGTGAGAGAGCAGGTAAATTTTGCTATGGAATAGGAAGTACAAGTTAATTCTCATGAGAAACAGCTAAATTTGATTAYGGAATGTATAAAATATTGCAATCTCTCATAGAAGCCATTTCCAGGCACATGAAAGTCAAGAAGTAGATGGGGAATGGAAAGTACAGGTTTACTGAGGAAGAGAGTGCCTAACCAACACCTTTCCTCTCTTTTTGACTCCACAGAGAAAAGAAGAGCAGTGGATATCGTTTGGCAACATTTTCAGTACAATCTCCTGTAGTATTCTTCCAAATAAATTGTAAAGATTTAGCCTGGATAGGCAGATTACAAGGTCTGCAGAAACTGAACTGGACTGCCATGCTTGGAGATGGATTGTTCAAAGTGACCATTCAGTATTGACATTAACAAYCTGGACAATAGGATATAAGGAACTCTCAGGTTATTTGTGGAGGAGCCTAAATTAACTGGAAGTGGTCAATAGCCTGGAGGGAAGGACTTCCATTTAGAGGAATGMACTTAGTCTGGGGAAATGAGCTGACTTCATGATCATAGAATCATAGAATGCTTAAGGTTGGAAAGGACCTCAGAGGTCATCTAGTCCACCCCCCCTGCACACACAGGGTCACCCAGAGCACGGGGCACAGGGCTGCRTCCAAATGGGTTTTAAAGATCTCCAAAGAAGGAGACTCCACAACCTCCCTCGGCAGCCTGTTCCAGTGCTTTGTYACCCTCACTGTCAAGAAGTGTTTCCTTAAGTTCCTGTGGAACTTTTAGTACTTCGGTTTGTGGCCGTTTCCTCTAGTCCTATCACTGTCCACTACTGAAAAGAAGCTGGCCCCCTCCTCCTCACTGTATATACCCTTGAGGTATTTATACATGCTGATCAGGTCCCCCCTCAGCCTTCTCTTCTCCAGGCTGAACAGRCCCAGCTCTCTCAGCCTTTGCTCATAGGGCAGAAGTTCCAGGCCCCTGATCATCCTCGTAGCCCTGCGCTGGACTCTCTCCAGCAGCTCCACATCACTCTTGTACTGGGGAGCCCAGAACTGGACACAGTRCTCCAGGTGCTGCCTCATCAGAGCTGAGTAGAGGGGGATGATCACCTCCCTTCACCTGCCAACAACATTCCCCCTGATGCAGGCCACAATTCCATTGGTCTGCTTGGCCATGAGGGCACACTGCTGGCTCGTGRTTAACTTGTTGTCCACCAGGATTCCCAGGTCCTTCTCCGCGGAACTGCTTTCCAGCAGGTCATCCCCCAATCTTTTCTTATGCCTGGGGTTATTTCTCCCCAAGTGAAGAACCCTACACTTGTCCTTGTWGAATCTCAGGAGGCTCTTCTATGCCCAGCTCTCCAGCCTGTCCAGGTCCCTCTGAATGGCAGCACAGCCCTCCGGAGTATCAGCCACTCCACTCAGTTTTGCATCATCCACAAACTTGCTCATGGTGCACTCTTTGCCATTGTCCAAGTCACTGATGAACAAGTTGAACAGCACTGGGACCAGCACTGATCCCTGTGGGACACCACTGGCCACAGGCCTCCAACTAGACTCRGCCCCATTCATCACCACTCTATGAACTCTGCCATCCAGCTAGTTCTCCATCCAGCTCACTGKCCACTCATCYAACCCACATTTCCTGATCTTACTCTTGAGGATGTTATGGGAGATGGTGTTGAAAGCCTTGCTGGCRTCAAGGTAGACAACACCACCRCTCTCCCATTGTCCATCCAGCCAAACATGCCATGAAAGGCGGCTGTCAGGTTAGTCAAAAATGATTTCCCCTTGTTGAATCCATGCTRACTACTCCTGATCACCTTCTTTTCCTTGGCATRCCTAGAGATGGTCACTAGGATGAGCTGCTCCATCAACCTTCCATGGACAAAGATGAGGCTGACTGACTTGTGGTTTACCTGGTCCTCCCTCTTGCTCTTTTTGAGGACTGGAGTGACTTTCGCTTTCTTTCAGTCCTCTGGCACCTYACCCGCTCTTCAAAGAGTAATGATTTAAAGAAAATGTAAATGACAGAGATCAAAACTCCTGACAAGGTAATAGAGTTAATCTGAGTTAAAGCAGAGCTATTTGTTTCTACTTTTAAAGGTCAAAAGTAATCATTTTAACATATATACCTTAATCAAATGCTTCAAGTTAAAATGATCTAAACAAATAGTTAAGTATTTACCCATGTGTTTTCAGATATCTCCAAGCACCATCAACACTTCCACCATTACATCCATTTTGATTCCTGGTATCGCAAGAAATCAAATTCTGCACGGAAAGGTTGTCTGTGATCAGACCTTTGGAACGAATTGCTATTCTATCTGCTGCAACACCTATTTTGAAAGAATTTTTTTGTTATTAAAGAAACCTAATAATTATTCATGAAAGCTTTCTGGTCATTGTGAAAGGTGGCCTGAAGCATAATATCAATATTTTTCATCTATTWTTTTGATCTAGATATCTTTATAAAAAAATGTAATAAATTCTATATAGAATTTTGAGGGAGGGAGATAACTGGGAAACTACAAAGATAAATGCGCAATGTTGCTGTATTACTATAATTTCATAGATTTACTGGTTATCCTAACATCCCATACGTCTGAAAGTCAGGTGAGGCATTTAAATAATCTAGTYTGACAGTGTCTACCATGTTTGTTAATGTATATCTACATCTGTTTGACTCCAGCAGAAGATGCAAATACTCATCACCTCTATGGTGAGGTGATGAAATTTTGGAATTCTCCAAATTCCTATTCAAGAGTCATTTTTCTTTTTTTCTATATCTCCTGCCTTTATTTACAGAATAAAACAAAACAAAAATAGAGTCCTACCAACAATTAAATTCAAGGCTGAAAGTATGTGGTGACTTTACCAAATAAATTATTTCAGAATTGTTCATGTTTCTGCATAAGCGTGGAAATATCGGACCATCTTCCTGTATTACAGAAAATTCTACTTCTAAGATAAACTTTAGATGTCTTAGATCTCTACGAGTTTCTGTCACACTTGTAACGTACAATGATACATTAAAAACGGAATGAAACTAATATTACTTGCAGTTGAAAAAGCCCAGGATGCTCCACAGTTTCGCTGATCCAAAGGATCATGAATCCATTCAGGCCATTCATAAGTGGCTGCAAAAAACGCAGGAAATTTTTCTTCTGGGAGTGAGTTTCTCTAAAACAAAGTGTACAAGACCAAGTATATTTTATTTCCATGCTGAGGAAATCTGACCCTAGATTTGCCTTAAAATCCTTACTTTTTAAATTGAGGAAATAGAAATCATTGGCTTTCAGATCATCCATTTGGAGACTGGGTGTTTCGAATGTTTGGAAGCCTCTAAGCTTCTGGCAATCCACTACTCTGCCAGGAAGCTCAGTTCTGCATCTGCCAACCAGGCAGTGCCTGGTGAGGAACCGGTCTGCTTCCCCTGTCCTTTTTATCCCAAACAGCATTTCCCTGTGAAAAAAAGTCAGTTATTACCCAGCTGGCATTTTTGRAAGGCAGAGCCTTCTGCTAGGAATAGCATCAAGGTTATGTAGCTGCTACACTCCTTGCTTTGACATGATTTGCATATGAAATTAATATCTTTTTGTGTGACTGGAGATACTAATTACCACAGGGGAGGAATCAGTGGAGTGTATCATGGATTCATCTTTTCCAAATAGGTTTTTCAGTTTCCAGCACTTACCCTTGTTCCAGAAGGAAAAACAGTGTATTTTCTCCTGCTCAACAATCTGACTGGGAGCTGATGAGAACTCATGGCCTGCCCAGTACAAATGTTTGGCTATCCCTTTTTTGGCAATTTCATCTCTCGACCTTAATTTACATCCTCCATGCTTTGCTTAAACACCTACATATGCAAGCGCCATCTGGTGCAACGGCTCCTAATCTGCTCTGTTTGACATACCAAAGTCACTGACCTTTTTTTTCCTTGTTGTTGAACTTTATGGTCTGACTGCTTATGCTGCATAGGGAGATAGGAAATGCCATGCTGCATGACAATAACGCTTCATCCAGCCAGCAGTGGCTCTCACTTGTTGTAAGCATTCATTCAGGAAAATACAATGAAACCTGCACTTATTAAATAATCTATTCCCAAGAAATACATTGGCTTATTGTACTTCATTATAAGCAGACTTACATCCTGAGGCACAATAGTTTCTATCCTCTTTGCAACATTTTATTTTATTTTATTTTATTTTATTTTATTTTATTTTATTTTATTTTATTTTATTTTATTTTATTTTATTTTATTTTATTTTATTTTATTTTATTTTTAAATATTTTAACATTTTCTTGTTCTTTCAAGCTACTTCAGTACACTCTGGGGACAATTTTAGCAATGTGGCTCTGCCACCATTGCTTTGTAGTATATGGTGGGAGTTACTTGCACCACCATTCAGCCTACATTTCCTTTCCACAGAAAATAAGGGAGACATGCAAAGAAGAGGCAGCGTACCTCAGGATTTTACATGACATTAGATTAGAATACAGTTTGGGCACACACCCAGATCACCAGTAACGAAGGTTAGAGAGTTTTAACCCAGACTTTCAGTCCTAAATGCCACTAGACATTTTCAAAGTGCACTGTAACTGCTTGAGTCACTTAGGTACTTTTACAAGTTTTACCTCCATCCATAAAAGTCCATAATCTAGTTAATTGTGAAGGTATCAATTTCAGTATTTTGATTTAATCACTTCCAAAAGTCCACTCTCCTCTAAAGCCTGTTAGAAACACACGACTGACAACTACCAATGATGCACACAARCCCACTGTTGCATTAAAGGCTCTCTTGCTAAATTATCATTAGGGTCATTATTAATGAGCAAGCACAATATTTATTTTGAAGATTATCGACAATTTACCAAACAAATAGCATTTCATTTACTTGACAAAACTGCTCGCTATCAGATGATAAACAAGCAGCATTTGGCCAAACATACGCTTAACCTGGATGATAACCAAATGCATTCCTCCAAATAAAGTATCTAAATAGATTCTTGGTCTGTGCCAATGTGTTACTTTGCCTGTTCCTCAACTACTGCCAACATTTATAATAGTCAAAAATTGTAAATTCCAGAGCAAATCAGTCATTAACCTTCTGCCTTGTCATTTAAAAAGAAAAAATAAAAGTGCAGATTGACCTGTACCCAGAAACCGAAGCTTTTACTCTGAAAAACTGCTACTATAACAGTCAGAAATATTACTGTTCTCTAACAGAAAAACAGACCTACATGGCTCTTTCTCAATGTATGTTCCACATACTGCCATCAGCCAAAACAAGGCAATCAGCACAAAGATTGGCAAACTATTTAATACTGTCTATGTGCTCTATGTCGTCAAGCAGCCTGGCCAAAAGGGGAAGGGAAAAGGTTGTAAAAGAGTTATTTCACCTGAAGCTATGGCTTTTCTTCAGAAAAAATAGATAGCCTATCAGATAAAAAAAAAAAAAAAAAAGCTGAAAATTATTGATTATGTGGGAATATATTTTTGAGGAAATTCAGGAAAAAAGGAAAGAGGAAAATCTGTAATTTCTTTAATTAAAAYATTTTAAATGATAAAAAAAATATAACATGATTTGAAAAGACAAAGTGGGCATGCATGCCTTTCAGTTTGCAAGAGGGAACAAGAGGGAGGACATGTATASCTTCTAAATAATTTTTTACTACAAGATATATTTCACAGAAAACAGTGTAAAATAATTTGTATTTTAATGCAACAACTGTATATTTTGTGTATTCTTACATTGTCTTATGATGTCTTTAATATTCAAAATTATTAACTTATTAATTGATTGTCTTATTAACTTAATTTTAGTTCCATTTTTTTGTGTTTGTAATACAACTTAGATATGATAGCCTTCTCAGATAGCATCCACATTGTGTAATGTTATGCTTGGGGTGTAATGTTATGCATAATCTTTTATTAATAGCAAAGCTTTTGAAAATTCTGTGAGCAGCTTCAAGAAGCTTGTGTTTCCCCTATACCAAAATGCAGCTCTGTTATACAGTTTAATTAGGAGTAACATTACGAAGCTAAATTTGTAATTGGATTAKCAGTCACAGAAACAACTAAAACTCTCTATTTTATGACCAAAGATTTCAAAATGACTAAAAACTAAAGTTTATAAATTGGCTAACACAGAAGGCCATTAGATTTTTTGCATGTAATAGCTTTTCTTCAAGTATTCTGAAA
The DNA here is from genome assembly GCF_003342845.1 of Nothoprocta perdicaria. Lineage (NCBI taxonomy): Eukaryota > Metazoa > Chordata > Aves > Tinamiformes > Tinamidae > Nothoprocta > Nothoprocta perdicaria. Next base: position 983,162 of record NW_020454550.1, read on the forward strand.
ATGCAATAAAATTGATTAAACAGCAGCCCCTTCAATACCAAAAGTTTTTATTTATTCATGAAGGAGTAGAACAGCATTTTCTAGATAAAACATTTAAATTAATTTTTTTTAGTTCAGAAAAAAGAAAAGTATTTTTTGAATGAGTAGCTATGGTTTTCATTCTTCATTAGCAGAGCTACCAGGTTTCAATCAGATAAGCACAGGATAAGGTCAAAGTCTCCTAAATAATAATCATAGGATTTTTATCAACTAAATAGATGATTTTGAGCAAATGTCTTGCAGTTTCCTCGCCTGTAAAATGGGAAAGATGGTAATAATCTCAGAGAACTCATGAAGATTTAATTGGTACCAATTTTACCCATGGAGAGTAAGTTGTACCTTGGCTTGAAAGCAAGTTAGTACTCAACAAAATCCCTTTAGGGTCAAACCACTCAGATTTTTAGAGTACTTTTCCAAAATCTTAAGTCATTATTTCTAAATTTCTTGTCATTCATATTCTTTTCTGACCTGTCTCCTGGATAAAGGTGAATCTTTATCCAGGAAAATTGTTTCCTTTATTTTAAAGGAATTTCCTTAAAGGAAATTGTTCCTTTATCTTAAAGGAAACAATTTCATGAAAATTAGCATGGTTTTATCACTTGATCTCTGTAAATATGTTGATGTGCCTTACAAAATAGCAATGACAGATAATTATTCATGGATGGAAAGCAGAGGCAAGTCATTCTGAAAAGCCAAGTCATTCTGAAAAGSAAGTTATTCTGAAAAGCTACTTCAAAGTGCCTGGAAGTTAGTTTCATGCTTGTTATTTGACAAGTGCCATGTAGGCACAGTGGATGGGGCCACCCTAGAAGAAGGATTTGCTCTGGGGCTCTCCCCAAGATTAATGAATCCTGAGTATAGCAAGACTGAAGCCACCATATTTGAGTTGCTGCAGTTTGATGGACACCCTCTAACAACCTCACCACTGGCAAGTCCAAGGGAGAAGTCTTGTTAACTGCTAATTCRAGAAGAGTGACATACTAACTTGGACTGGCTGAAGTGAAGACAAATATTTTTCTCTTATATTTCTGTAAAGCACTGAAAGTTGGCAAGTAGGAAATTTTATGAGGCACAATAAGGGAACTATAGAGCTGATGTTCCTTGGAAAAGAATAGAAGGAGATTGGATGAGGAAGATTCTCAGAGTCTCATGGGAAGTTTTAGAGCAATTTTCTTTTTTTATCAAAACTATCTACAAAGCAAGAAATACTTATTTCTGAAGAGAAACCATAGGCAAGAGACAGGCTCTTGTAAAATTCAAAGAAATTTTCTGGAAACTCAAGGCATTCTCCAGAAGCAGAGAAAGTCATACAAGGCTTATTATTGTGTATTTTTAGGCTTTAAGTAGAGAGGAAGATTTTGTAGAGTCCTGGTCACAGCTTATTCCTCCAGCAATGCCTATGACTTCCTGAGGATTAAATGGATAAATGCACCAAGCTGGTTTTCTGGAGAAGAATGAATTAGAGTTTCTGGAGAGCTTGGTAGAATCAAAATTCTAAAGTTGTGGCCTGTAGATTTTGTAAAAAGGCAACAGAGAGAGAACCTGTAACTGGAAAAAGTATTGGGGGGGGGAAAAAAAAAGAGGATGTAGTAAGTGCAGCAGTCGAAGAAGACACAGGTAACTTTAACAACAAAAAAAACAATAACAATAACCAGCTCCCTAACGGATAATGGAAGAGAGAAAATTATTATAGAGAATTTCTTGTTTCAATTCTTGTTATTGTAAATTGAAAATAGAGGATTATGTTCGATGTTATTGGCAAATCTTGGATGTACCTACTTATCCTTTCTTTTTTTTTTTTCTATTTTTATCCTCCTTGTTGGGATAGTTGCTTTTATTTCCAGACTATGATTTCCACAAATGTGAGTCTTCCAGGAAAGAACTAGCCGGTTCAAAACTGGAGAATCTATTTCAGATTAAGTAAATATGGATTTCTGCCTTAATTTCTTAACCTACCCAATTGAAAGTATATTTGCTTTGCTGCAGAAACAAATTTGAGCACAAATATATGATCAGAAAATTAATTCAACTGCCAGAGAGCTGGCCACTGCAAAATGGTTTATACAGCTGGTGGAAGAGAATCATCTCATTTTCCCTTGCTTCCCATCACTTTTCTTTCCATTTGGCTTGTTCAGTCTCAGCTGTTATCCTTATAGAAATATGTCCAGAATGTTTCTGCAGTCATGTGTGCAACGGGAACGGATTAGCACATGGAGAAGAAGCAAAGATTTCTACGCATCAGTGGTCTACAAGGCAGCACTGGTTAAGGGAATATTAGTGGACAGGTTCCCAGTGGGTAATATTCCCTTTCTCTCCCACTAGCTTGATTTATATTAGAATGGCCACACTATCTATGTCTAGMAGAACTATTTTGAAAGTTTCATATGCACCATGGAAACAGTTAGTGTTAAATCCCTGAACTGTGTGTTTATTTTCCACAGCTATTTTTCCCCATCATTAAGTTAACAACATTGCACATGAAACTTACTGGAGTTTCTTTCATATTCAGCAAAGAATAGGATGGAGGGAGTGTGCCCAGGCGTTTTTTGAAACCTTCTTTCAGTGTCATTCCCCAGAACTGGCTGTAGTTGTCAGCTCTCCATCTTCCTCATAAACATAAATCAAGGAGAAAAAATAAAAGAACATGTTAGATAGACAGAGATGCTGCTCACATTAAAACTTTTCTCCTTCTTTATAGGAGCACCCCCAACAATAACATYCAGAAAGAGACCTCTCTATTCAAAATGGTTTAGGTTTTTAAACGCTTCATTATATCTTCATGAGAAAATATTTAGAACATTTTTTTTCCACTGCAGATGGCTTCAGAATGGAGGAACACAACAGTGTATGAAAAGTGGAAATTTGAGGTCAATTCTGTGTTAGCCAGTAGAAAATGAGCATATTTCAGAGAAGTACTGGAAAATAAGATGCTCAGTCATAACAACTCAATGCAGTATTTAAGTTATGCTTACATTATGACTCAGATCAGATGCCAACAGAGAAATAGTAGTGGGTTACATGGCGTTAAAGTTCAGGCGAGACACTTCTGAACCCTGCAGAAAGACCACCTGGCAGTGTTCTGCCTGGGTCTGCAACTGAGAGAAGGGGCTCCATGCCTGTCTTTAGTTATTCTCTCCCTACTTTCCCCGAGGAGAGTAGAACAGACTTAAATTTTTTTTTTGTGTTAATAATTTTGTGTTAACCCTGCAAATCTTATATGCAACAGAAAAAAAGCTTGCTTGCAATTACACACATAGAACATATTGAACATATTTAGAGCATATTGAAATTGGATTCATTGGTGTAAAATAGCTGAACCACAAAGTAGAACATTCTCTTTATTCTTTCCTTTCTTGCTGATGAAAAAAATGAGAGAGGATTCATGCTGCCCAAATGCAAAGTCTTGTCACACTGGGTCTACCTGTCATCAGTGGAGAGTGTAAGTACCTGCAGAAGCTGAGCTGTATTTTAGCAGGCTAGAACAGTGGGAAGAATGAGATGYGAAGGTATCCAGGTGGTAATTTAATTGTCTGTCCTAATTCTGTTAGTTTGAATCACTCCCACAGAGTACAAAATGGTCCAGGACTGAGTCACGAGCTGAAATCGCACACCTACACAGGTGTCATTGGTGAATTTAGTGCCTCAGCTGCTACAGAAGAAATACCTGAATCTCTATAAATAGAAACTGGACTCCCAAGCTACTGCTCTGATAACAAGGTTTTCTCTAATACCTCTGTGCCACTTGGAGGGTACTAGGACTCATAGGCAAGAAAAACACCAAACCTCACAAAATTCTGGTATCTTAGTCCAAGTTTGACCCATCCTCTCTTCCAGTGCTACCTAGAGTCCTGGTGTGTAGAATAATGTAGCTGGGTATGAAGAAAATTGACTTTAAATATCTATCTAAAAAAGGAAATGGGAAAARGTTATCTAAATAACATTTTAACAGCAAAATAATAATATTGAATTTGGAAAACTTTTTAGATAGATGTCAACTAGATGTCTTCAGAGATATGTCAGCTGTCGATTGTTACCAGTATGAGACTTTCAGTATCTTTCCATTTAAATTTCTATAATCCAACAGAGATTATAAAAGGGTTTTCACAGAATTACGTATTCTATCAGATATGAAAATCTCTTGTTCTTGTCTTTGGATGGAATATAGTTGGGAAGGAGAGTATGCCATAACTTATATTTTGTGTATGCATATAATGAGAAATACAGGTGTTTACAAAAAACCTTAAAATAAAATGTCTCTCACCCATAATCTCCAGTATTGATGTGGTGAATTAAGTCTGAGCGAACAAGACATACATCATTTGAACACTCCCACAGACTTTGGAAGCATTTGCTGAAAGGGCAAGAATATCTCTGAGCAATATTTGTCAAGGGAAAACTAAGCTTTCGAACAACAGAAAGAAAGAGGGGAGGGAAGCTTAAACAATACAAATGTCACATAATATTAATGAAAATACAATCTCGCTTGGTGCTACTGCRTTGTTTAATGAGTGCTAATTAGAACGAGGTGGGGAGGTCTACTTATTGCAAGAAATGYGATATTGTAAACCATCCTTTTCTTTTTTTCCAACTTGGTTAGACCAAGTCAGGGAGAAAAAGAAATTTACTGTAGGTTAGAGACATTTTGGGTAAGCAAAAAGGAACTACATGCCTGTAGACACCTTGTCCGATGGACCTTGGATGGAGATAAAGGGCATKGTGAGTCCTAGCTCACTTGTCTGTAGCCAGAGACAGGCAGGTGGCTCCAGAGACAGCAGCTRGAGGCCCATGAGAGTTGAGGAAGACTACGGTCACCATCGGCCATCTGAGATACCATCCTCAGCCTGATGGGCCTCTGCAGCTTTCAGACTCAGGGCACCTGCCAAGGAGTCTTAATGATCTCCTCCATTGCTTTAGGGGAGTATTAATCTAATTCTATAATACCTTAATACAGGACAAGTCTTTTAAAAATTCTGAGCTGATTGCATATTTTATATGAATTTAAGGGCAGTCACTTTCTTAATTCTTGCTTCATGATATATTCTAAATAATATTCAATTTACTGTTCTYTGAAACATTACCAGGAATTGCAGTTGTCTTTAATTGTTGTTCCATCTTCATAATATCGGCCATCTTTATAGCAACCTGACAACACAACAAATAGATGAGTGAAAAACATTATCATTTTGAAGTGAACCAACTCAAAACCCTTGCTATTATTTAAATAATTGGTTGAATGCAATATGCATAAATTATTTTGATGAAAGTGGCAGTATCTATTTCCAGTTTCTTCCAAGTAATTAAGAAAATCTGATGAATTTCATTTTTTTYCCTAGGTACATTATAATTCACAGTAAATAAAATGAGCAATAGAATCAAAATACACACTGAAAAATGATTATCTTATATGTAAATAGCAAACAATTCTTCAAATAAAATGATTTTCCAGTAATTTCAAAATACTAAATTTCTTATTATAAAATTGTTATACATAACTAAAATAGATTCCTTAGCAAGATTTTTGGCTTCTGAATGTAAAAACTAGCATTCACTCTGAACCTTTTTTAATATATTATTTTTCCTTCAGATTTTGGTGAGTCTACAGGTAGAGATCACATTTCTTCACCCATTGGAAAGGTTTGGAGTAAGGAAGCCCCAAGTTTTCCTTTATTCTCCATTTTCAGACAGATTTAATCATATTTCATATAACTATAGCTTATATCAGTTTATATTATCATTATGTCACACTTTTTTTCCTCTGACACAATTGTGAGGAAGACAATCCTTCTCTCATGACAAGAGGCCTTCTGACCAGATATAGATATTTACGTCTCAGCTGCCTGGAACTCCATTATTACCAAGAGAGAAATAAGCACTTCTGATCCATGAATTAATTATAAAGGCCTATTTCTTTCTACTAGTTTTACAAGATACTATGCCAACTAGTTCAGACGCAGGTGAGATATAGCCCACCAAGCAGTCTGTGGTCCAAACTGGCTGCTCAAATTCAGTTTCTTCTAAGAATAGAGACATTTTTTCAAAGTACATCCAAGTCAAATTGCCTAAGTCTCACACTTTTTCATAGTCTGCCACAAAATCAGAATCAGAGAGTAACTGGAAAGAGGCTTACAGGTGTTTCAAGTATAGGAAAGGAAGGAAGTATTAATGCACTTAATGAACAACGGGATGAGGCCTCATCTGGAGTGTGCCTGGCAGATCTCACCACSCTTTCCAAGAAAAATACATATTTGAACAAGTACAGGGCTAGATTTCTAATACTGCACACTTGGGGAACTGAACACTAGAGGAACATCTCCTTTAGCCTAGCCAAATTAAGACTTAGAAGGGCTAAGTCTACAACCTAAAAGTGTAGCTAAAATATCCATGTTAGAGAGGGAATAGACATATCTGAGCTAACAGAGACTGTGGCATAGGAGTAGATGGAAATAAATGAGGATAAATTGGAAATCACAGGGAGACTTCAAGCCATCAGAGCAGCAGGCCTTTTGAACAGCCTCTTGGACAATCTCATGAGATAAATAGGAAATTAATTCATTTAAAGACAGAGCCTGACTACTTTATGGAAAGGATTATATCACATGGAGGTTGTGATAAAAATGGAGTGGATTTCATAACCCAGGACTTCCATCCCTACTCTGTATTCCTATTCACCTTTATGCCACTGCCAGGCTGAGATCCAGTATGTTGACTGTGACAGGATGCACTCTTTTTGCWTCTCTTTTGCGCCCCCAAAGTGAATGAAAAAAAAGTATTATATGTGTATATATATATACACACTTAATAAAGAAAATCTTCAGGGTCCTTTTATAACAAAAGAAAACAAAAACCAGGAATCTTATTCAGTATCTACAGCCGTTAAAACAGGAATGTGCACCATTTCTTTTGAAACTACTCAGGAGAGGCATTGAAACATATTGTATGTTGGTTTTATAAACACAAAGGCAAAGYAGTTACCCATAGGTAACTCAGGAGTGGCCTCAAAACAATGTATATCTATGAAAGAATACGTAAGCTATGAAAGCATAGCTTATGACTGCCAGGCACCATGCCAGTGAATAGACTGAGATCCAGAAATAATGCACGGCTTTATTGGTATGTAAAGCACAACAGATTACTAGTTTATTTAAAGAAATATGACTCAGGAAACACTGAGAGCAAAAGCACAAGTGACTGAAAGACCAAAATCTTCCAGMTGAAAATTAATTGGATGTACACGATAGTCGTCTAATGCTTAAATAATCCCTAGCCAAAGACAAAAGTGAAGTCTCACTTATTAGCTACCAAGCATTAGCTAATATACTTACATCCCTTCTAAAATCCCTCATAATTTGTTTATTCATCAGACACGCCATCTTTTTTTCTTCCAATATCATTTGCATTCTCTATTCCTTAGTCACTTCAGTTCTAGAAATTTCATTCAGTTACATTTTTTTCCAGATGCATTTTGACTTTTTTAACTCTCTCTAGTCGATAGGTTATTTGTATAAAAATATGCTATAAGAAGATAAAATGCTTTCCATCACTGAAGGTCTTTAAAATAAAGGTGACTAACTAGATTAAATATAACAGCTATCTATGACCTACAGAGAAGTGAACACATATGCAAATTTTGGATTAAGGAAGGCAGTAAAAATATTTCCCTGATCCATTGTCTAAACTCTCCACTACATTTTTRCCTTTCAGAATCAGAGCTACCACAGGATTTTGTAGTGATCTACTCCACTGAAACACTTCACAAAACTAGAACCTTAGGCTGTCAGCTTAGCAGCAGAAATGTTGCTGTAGGTTTGTGTGGAGCTTACTATGATAACACCATGTTTTCCTGGAAGCCAATAAGCAACCAGGTATTCTAAATAAATATGAAATAAAGGTCTTTATTTTTACATAGATCATAGCACTTCCCTTCAGAAAATTAAAAAAAAAAAGGGGGGGGGAGAGAGAGAGAGAGAGAAAGAGAGAGAGAGAGAGAAAATGTGCTTTAGACCATTTAGCAATTCTGTTGCTTCCTGTTACAATCACTTCGTAGGTTTTCTCTCTATGCCTAGCCTATGCCTTAAGAACACAGCGTTCTGRAGAGTTTGTACTGAAAGAGTGCTGGAATATAAGCATTAAAGTAATTGCAAAGAAGCTGTTAATTTTAAAAAGTATGTTGATTTTAACATTTGAAAAGTTTGGTTAAGTTTATCATTATCAGACAGGTTGGGACTACTAATAGTAAGGAACCACAGAGTGTTAAAATATCTGATTCTAATCTTCACCACCAGCAGAGATTTGGCAATAGAGGAATCAATTGAGAACCATCTGCTTTCAGGTCATTTCTTGTAATCTCTAGTTCTAAAAAAAAAAAATAGACTGAGATTAAAGCAGTCCTGGAGGAAATTTCACTACATGCTAACTAACGAGAAACTAAAATAAACAAACAAGCACACAAACACCCTGTTCTAATCACACTCCTTCAACCATCGTTGTGCCTGAGATGTTCCAAGAAAAATGATGTCCCACAGTATCTATTCTGGCTCTAAACTACCACAGGATACTAGTATCATTTAAGATAAATCTCTGTTTCCTTCATGGTCTCTTTTTTACTAATACATGCTAAAATGTGGAGCTTGGCATTAATCTCATGTTAATTCATGATGCTCTCTCAAAATTGATGAATTTAAGAAATGACCCAATGACATTGTCTTATTTTGTAAACAAGGAGCTATTTTCAAAAGAGTTATTATCCAGTTAACCTTGAAATATACCCTAGAGACAAAGAAATACCAGCAAGCGAAATTCTTATTCCTGTTTCATACCAAAATTGGTATTTGTCCACTGAGTCTTTAGCCACATTTTAGCTTTAATACACTAAAAATTTATGAGTGGCTCCTGCTTAAAGGACATTTGCATTGTGATGTGCTAATGCAAATTGATCACACTCTTTCTCAGTACCTGATGTTGGAGGTGGCCAAATCTCATCTGACCTGGTGGGCTCACCAGAGTTGCCACAGACATCCCAGTAATCAGCACAGCAGTCCACGGGGCCAGGAGGACCTGTGGTGCAGAACTGGTCGCAGTAGCAGATAGCTGCTCGGGAAACTATGTTGAAGCTGCAGCCATCATCTCTTCCTGTGCAACAGCCTCGTGTCTTGCAGTACTTGCCCTGGAACAAGCTCCTTTTCAGTCGACTCCACTTCACAGAATGATGGTCTTCAGCTGAGTAAAGTCCTTGCGAGAAATTCCTTCTAGAGTCAAGTTGCATTGACATGCAAACTTCATTTATAATGCAATATAGGAGCAGAAACTGACTTTTGAGCCACATTCTTCTGTCTGTTTCAGACTTTATTAGGCTTCCTACGCTTCACTTTATAGGTAAATGACCATTTGTTGTATGTGTAATATGTTCAGTTACTGTTCAGAGGGAAATCTGGACAGAAACTTGCAGACTAGAGTCTTCTATGAAGTGAAGAATCTGTATGTGTTAATTATTAGCCAGACATGTTGTAAACTSTTTTATTTGCCCAAGATAGAACCTGGAAAAGGAGCTGCCACTATGTATCCATCATTCTGAAATGTTGGGCGTATTTTTTCTGAGAAAGTCTGTAGTAAAGCTGAGCTTCCTAAGCAAAAGATGCACGATTAATATTTTAGTTCTGTATTTTTATCTTCTAAAAACAAAATAATATGAGGGTGTGCTGTCTACCAYGGTTTAGATTAATTTTGCCAGAAATTTGATTTACAGAAGTTATTTGTGAACAGYCAGGATTGTCATAACTTTCTGAGAAAAGTAGTATTTAATCAAATCATATCCCTCTCAAATTGGTGCTTTGCAACTTGCAGCTATCTAAGAGTTCAAAGTAGAACCTCCTGCTTTGTTGCCTAAAATAGATATTCTCCCAATCTTACAGCAGGTGTGATCTAATTTAGATCATATTCCAATTAATTTTGCACTCTTTCATTGTGAAAAAATTCATATATATATATATATATTCTTTTAAGCTTCAGTCAATAAAAACTTGGAAATCTCTGTAAACAGTAATAAATACCAGTGTTCATCCTACTTAAAAAGTAGATAGCAAGGTTAGCCATACGACAAGAAGAGAAGAGAAGAGAAGAGAAGAGAAGAGAAGAGAAGAGAAGAGAAGAGAAGAGAAGAGAAGAGAAGAGAAGAGAAGAGAAGAGAAAACAGCTACTGAGAGACATATCTAATAGCCTTTACTATTTGATTTGCTGTCTTCAATTTTCGGACTGCGGACCAAAAGAAGCATGCATAATATAACTGCAAAATCTTTTAATATTTCTGGAAAAAAAGCACAAAGAATTTTAAAATTATTAGTAGAAGCAGTATTTAAGACTAAATTACAGGAAAAAAAAGTTTGAAATATGTATCTTTATAAAACAACTGAAGTCTTTACAGCTAAAAAAAAAAGTAAAAAATGATCATCCTTCTTTTCTATTTTGCAGCAAATGAAAAGAGTCTGAAGAAATTAATGGCAGGAAATTTTCAAAAGAATGAASGGACTTGTTCCCTTGTGATTTTCCATAGGTCATTGAATCAAAGGCCAGTTACTTTTGAAAGCACAGCTGGCAGCGCAGCTGTTTTGGGTGCATTACCATGAACGGCAGACACATTAAAAGGAAACATGTGCATGTGCGTGTGTGTATGCGTATTTATGCAGAAGGACCAATAATCCAAACTTTCAAGTCTTTAATACAATTTCTTGCCAGCAGTGCTTTTATTGGACCTCCTCCCACACACCCCTCACCAMAGCTGAGGACTGAGAATAAAAGGAAAATTCCACCGGGCCACATGCTTTACTTTGCTCTTGCAATCTTCTTTGTGGAAGTGAATAGAAAGGGCAAAGTCAGCAACATACAATCATTGTACATCACCTAATAGGATATCAACCTAAGCCTTCATTTTTTTTTCTGTATTTTTTATTTGGTTTTGTTCTTAAGGCAAAAACATTGCAATGYAAGTCTGTCACTGACTGCTACAATGCATCAAACGTAACATGAGGAAAGATACGTTCGTGTTTTAAGAGTATAGTTCACTATAGATCATAATACTTTTCCTTATACTTGTGTGGCTCCATTATTTTGATAAATTGACTCTTGATTTTCACTGAAATTAGCAGAATTTAAAAACTGTCTTTTTGCTTATTTCTGGAAATATTTTTACAAAGTTATGCCTTCTGGTTAAGCAAAATGAAGAAAACAAGCTACTATACGTGATACATCTTACCAGCCAGTGAAGTKAAATGGACGACCATATTCCAGTTTTAAGTCATTGTCAGTTTTATTTGCTTTTTTAAGCTTCAGCTTTTTAGATCTAAATATTTTAAGCTTTGCAGACAATTAAAGCAGAGGCAAAGAATTTGCTTGGAAGGGGAGTGGGCTAGTGTGCACAGGAATGTACTGTCTTTCAAAGGCTGGCAAAAAATAATGGAATTAGTGCTTCTAAACAGCTTTATTTTGTGACACAAGGAATTGTGTTGAAATTTGATAGAATCTTATTTTCCATTTGTTCTCATTGGCTTGTGTTTAAACTTAATAAAAACATAAATCTATTCTGTTATGTTTCAGCAAATATTTTGAATTCAGTCATTTCTTTTTTGAGCAAAAGTAGCATTGAGTGAAAGCACATGTTCACTTATCCATAAGTATTTAGGAGTAGTTAAATGTGAATCTATTGAAGATTAACCTATTSCAAGTATAACAGTTTTGTTAAGCTTTTGAACTATGCTCCTTCTCTTGATTCTAATCTTCATTGTTAAGCACAAAAATATCTAACTTGTACCTTCTTCAGCACTCCCTGATGTCTATGCCTGAGTTTAAGAAATACACCACAAATTTGGCTGGAATTCAAGTATTATTAATATCACTGAACACAAAACAAAAAGCAATAGAAATGATCAAGAGCCTCCCTACAGCACAAGCAGGATTATTCCACAGTCGTTCTTTCAATTTTTTCTCTGATTTCTTTGAACAAGCCTATTGATCACTCTAAAAAGTAATTTCCAACCACATTCATAATAGAGTTGAATATTAGCAATGAACTACAAGAATCTAGAAGTTCAAAGTCCGTCTCACGAGCTCACAGCAGAATCCAGCATGTCAGGGACCCCAGTGGTCTCCCCTGTGAGCAGGGACCTTACACTTGGCCMAAGGGTGAGCTGTGGTATTACTCCACTATGCTAGGAAAAAGAAGAGACTCACAGGTAGGTTTCTTCCTAACCCAAAGCAGAAAGAAACCAGCATGCCAGCCCCCACTGCAATTGTTTCAGTCAGCAGACATATCACAGTGCATCACAACACCTTTGTAGTYGCTTATCCTCAACGTAAATCCTGTAATGATGAGATGTCCCTTTCTTTAAGCTCAAATGGAAACTTAGTTGACCCCTTGCCAAAAATACACACTGATTTGCAATGGTGGCAATATTTTTTATGTATTACTCTTGATTATTAATGAAGCTAAGKTGCTACAACAAGAAAAAAGTAGTTTTAAAAACAAACCTATTTTCCCAAGAACATTTCCTACGTTGCTTTCCCTCTGCCATGTGCTGGTCACAGAACAGAATTCACACTGGATAATGAGTGACAAGGCCCCGCACAGGTTTACTCAAAGAAGACCTGAGCATTAAAGCGGTCCTTTTCACTAGCAGTTTTGTCTCCATGTGTTTGGAGCAGGAAATGAGGATGTTTTCACCACTGTCTAAATAGACTTTTCATCCTACTTGCTGACAGGCTGGCAGCTCACCATTGCAGCACTGAGTGGTGCCACTTTCAATTCAGACATTTCAAGGCTGCCTGGCTCAGTTGTTAGGATGCCAATCCAAGCCATATGCAACACAAAATAGGAGAGACTTACATGACAAATTTCAAGCACTATCTAAGCACCTTCCTGACAGAGAGCAGTTGCATCTGGGACCCATGGCCAGACATAACTCAGCTGCCAGACTTACAAGATAAGTTCCTCAGATGTCCAGAATAGCTTTACTGTTAAAAGCAGATCTAGACTATGAGAAAATGACCCAATTGATCTTACTGAAGAAAACCCATTCCTCACACAAAGACATACACATATGAGCACGAGTCAACAACTGCAGGTAGCAGAAGATGATATATGGTTCCACAAGTGGTTGCTACAATTTCCTAGACTTATAAGACATGTATGTAAGACATACGTTAGACTAATCCTGCCACAGCAATTTATTACACTTCCTTCCCCCGCTAACTGTATCCCCTGGTCAACCTTGAGACAGCAGGTGCCATCCCATCATTCTTACCCTCAGCCACACTCTAGCATATCCCTGAAACCAYGGTCAACCCAGTCTAGGATTGTTCCAGCGTACCAAGGTCCACATACTGCTGAGCCTGTCCTATCAGAGCAGACTCTTCTGGAGAGGAGTGACTAATTTGTTGAGGAACAGCAGAGCTAGGCTTCTAAGAAGTCTTGTTTTCAGTGAACTTGCCAATCCCAGACTGGATCCTGACATAGTTGAAGAAGAATGGAAGGACTCAAAAAACGTATCTTTTTTTTTTTCTTTATTTCATTTTTTTTTCCTTCTTTCATTTTTTTTTCCTTTTGTCAGCTGGAGTTGTCAAGCACAGCAATGACAGAATCACCAGATGCATGTGCAGGGTACAGTGATTACGGTGAAGGAAACTGCACGTTGCTTTCTGAGASGGAATGAGAGAAAAAGCAAGCAAGCTCTTGCTGAATATAAACAGTCACTGGGTTACTGGAAGGAAGATGTATTCAACAGAAAAAGATTAGGATAAAGGCATCAGAACTTGGAATAAATATACCACATCACTAMATAACCAGTGTCTATTATTTTTATAGTACTACTGAAAGCAATCATTTTTTATGGCAAGATTTGCTCTTCGTAATCTCTTCTTAAAGGATTTCTCTTAATACATTTTCCATTGGTTTCCTAGAGATAGACTTCCCAGACCATAATTGCCAATACACTCTCACTTTTCGTTTGTTGCAGAAGCTGTCTCAACAGATCGSAAAATTGTTGTTTTYTTGTTTTGTTTTGTTTTGTTTTGTTTTTGATATAAACAAATGAAGAAACTCAAACCAGAGGCCAACAAAGCAACTCATCTATTAACTTTTCCAAAATTCTAGTAGGATATTGTGTTCCTTCACCCTACAGACTTCTTGATATCATCTGGACTTACTTAAAGCTAAAAGACACCATTCAAATAATTCCCGCAGCTAGATATGCCAATTGGCACTGGGGATTTACAAAGATGAAATTCATGAGACAAAAAGAAGAAAAGGGTTTGGAGAAACTCAGAACAAAGTAAGTACTTTAAGAAAACAGTAAGAAAGCTTATTCAAGACAAAGCTTATTCACACAGACCACATTGGATCTAGAAATGAGATTTATGTCCATTTCAATGGTTGACTGACCACAAGAAATGGTAATAGATCTTGGGTGAGCTGACCTATCACATTTTTTGCAATATTAATAACATATGTCTAATATTTATGTTTTTATATGTGTGCTCTTTTTCTCTTTTTTTTTTTTTAATCTTTTTTATGTTTACCTGTATCTGTTGATTTTGTACCCAGTAACATTGTTTAGAACTCCCTGGAATGCTTTTCTCATTTTTTCTTTTGCAATTTAGTTAATGGATGAGCTGCCCACAGTATCTCCACATTTAACTTCTGTCATTTTTCTCTTGACAGAAGGCACTAATTCAAAAAAMAGCAACCCTTGTCTGTCTATCAACCTGTTTATAACACTCTAAAGGATGTCCATGCTTCTGTACCAAGGGAAGAATGTGTATTTATCACCAGTTTATACAGACTAACTGTTGAACTTCTATTCCTTTCTAATAGTTTCACAGTTAAATAGTTTMAATGCAGGCTGCAGTGCATGGAATTTACCCTAGGTCCAACAGAGCAAGTGGCTGAGTATCCTTAAGAGGATTGCATTTAATCTGATTTCAATTTTAATGTTTTAATTGATGATAATGCTCTATAAAGCAGTTCATCACATTAATTTTAATGAAAGCGGTAGCACTTCTWATTAAAACAGTAATCTCAGCTTGCAACTTTATCATGCAGTAGTGTGTCAGGAGGTCAAATGGTGCCACACACCAGGACAGGACTGTGACACACAGGTCCAGAAGTGCAGATCCATAGCATGACTCACAAATTCTAAGGATTGGGGCATCGGCAAGAAGCTGACTCATGCAAGCAGGAGCAGTCAGATTCCTTGAAATTTTCCCTTTGTATTTTGTAACTGTTTAAAAATGAGTCTGTGAAGGTAGCACAGGGCCAAAATGTTAAGAGCCTAAAATGAAGAGGAAAGTGGTGATTTCTTCCTATCAGCAATCCAGTAATTCTGTCTGCACGTACGGGTTGGGATAGACACAGGCTGGCCAAAAGGGTATGAATATTGCAAGGAGAAAGAGCACAGTGMATTCTGATTGCTGGGACACGGGATGACACCCGGGTGAACAAYTCTTCGAGTGTTTCACAAAATATAAATGTATGTACAATGGTAAAATGTTACCAAAATTAAGAGTGTGGGAACATACTGTTTCCGGCGGTGTTGGSATTCATTCTCAACAATCTGAAATAYGTGGCACATGGAAAGAAAAAACATAACAAACACTTTGCAACAAAAATACTGCTTTATTTATTTTCAACATTTGTATTATTTCTAAAGAAAATATGCTGTGTTATAATGGACATCTCTTAAACCAGTAAGCACTTCAAAAAAGGATATATAAATATGCGACATTCACGTGTGTATCTCTGGGATTAATTATTCTAGTACATACAATTATCTCTTGAAAGAATATTTGACAGTTATGACCGCTTCGCAATTAGTATACTGGAAGCTTTTTTATTTTTTAATGGAGTTTTTAATAACACTTGTGCTGTGGATTCCACCTCAGTATAGGAGCAGGCCTCAATTTTTTTTATAGTTTCTTCTCCAGATGCTAATTCAAGGCTGCAAAAGAAGAGTTTTCACATAAATGTGAGTAGTCAAAAATCAGATTGGTAAGCTGTACAAATAACACGCACTTAGATCACTTAACTTTTGTGATTTATGCAACCTGATGAGCTGTCTAATAAATGTAATTAGCATTTTAATATGAAAAAAAGAAAAAAAAARGGAAAGGGAAAGGGAAAGGCTTGTAGAAATTTTGAGTGTCCCTTTTTGTCCTATAAGTGGGAGGCAAGAGGACAGCTAAGAAACTAGAGATATCTGAGAGATGCTTGACTCTCCTTACAGCAGCCTGAGGTAAACAGAACGAGCACTTAATAGCTCGTACCACATAGCTGTAATTATCCTAATCTTTAATCTATATCTCCCTCCGTAAAATTTAGGCCCRTTTCCTTTTCTTCTGCTCTCAAGGAAGATGGAGAACTGACTAACATTTCCTCATAACAACTCAATATACAKATAGAAACTGTTGTATCTCTGTTCTGTCTTATTACTTTTTGTCTCTCTAAGGAAACTGAAACCATTGAATCTTTCCYAAATCTTTCATGTGTTTTCCACAACCACTCTCTCTCTAAAAATGTCCAAAGCAGATGCCGATACTGATTCCCACCAACACAGAATAGAGATGAGTAGCGATCTCTGTTTTATTGTAACTACTCGGCATTTCCTTTAAATGATATTTTTATTTTTTGCAAGAGTGGAGTCACCTCTTCAACTCAGTTTCAACTCAGTTGTAATCCTTGGATGCTCTCCTACAGTATTACTGTCACTCCATTTCTGCCTGTGCTTTTCAGTTTTTTTGTGCTTCTCTTCAATTAACTTCATCATGTTGATTTCAAGACATTTTTCTAATGTGACCACTTTTTGTTTGTTTGTTTTTTGATTCCTGTCTTCCAAACTTCTGGCAAGGTCTCACAGCTGGGCATTATCTGCAAATCTGATGAATTTGCTATCTACCCTAYTGAGTAAGTAACTGATAACAATGTCTTGTAGCACTAAATACTAGATGTCAGCCTTGTGGAAGCCTCTGAGAAATGTCCTCCCATTTTGGCAGTAAATAACCATTCTCACAGCCCAGATTTCCAATCAGCTGCACATCTACCTTACATGAATTTCATTTAGTCCATATCTGCTCTGTTTGCTTATGAATGTCATGTGGGACATTGTCAGAAGACACGTTGTATCAATCACGTTCTCTATATCTGCTTTGCTGTCAAAGAAGGAAATGAGATGTACTTGATAGGGTTTGTTTCTCCCGTGTCCCTGTGAGGGTTCTCTTATCTCCTCTCTGTTCTCCAGATGCCTACAAATGGATTGTTTAATACTTTGTTCCAGTATCTTTCTTAGAAACAATGTCAGGGCTGACTTTTCTGTAAKTCCTTAGATCTGATCTTTCCTCCTTTGTTAGGCATGACATTATGTTTGCCTTTCCCCAGTTCTCTGAAATCTTACTCATCCTGCCAAACACTAGCATTTRGGAAACTGCTTTGGTTAAGACATCAAAAATTTCATTTTTGTAAATTTCATTTGACTGTGCCACCTTGAATACATCTAATTTATCTCAGTATTCCTTATGGTGTTTTTTACTTAATCCCTCCAAACTTCCACTCTCAATTTTTTAATATTAATTGATTTAAACTTTTGGTCATAATTAACCCTTTTTTATGTGTTTGTGTGGAGAATGAAATATAATGAGACATTGATCATTTCAGCCTTTTATGTATCACCTGCTGTTTGCTGAGCTCACCCAGTAAGTGCTACTTTGCATCTACACTCAAGTATGGTGCACTGTTTGCACTATAGTGTTGTTTATCTGTAGCAAACCATCAATTTTAATTGTACTGTGTAGTTAGGTACTCAAATATAAAATAATATTCATCTTATCTCAAGACATTATTAYACAAATTAATCCCAGACCATTCCTCAATTCCTTCTTCACTTTGATTGCATCCCACTTACAATTAATTCAATTTTTAGTTTGTTCTATGGTGCTGAAAGRTAGAATTATTCTATATTAGTAGTTATTAATAGGCATTAATTAACCAAACATAGACAGGTGGAAACCCTGTACAGCTGAAACACCCTATCATATTTTTAGACAAAAATACACACATTTTTTAATGGGCACACAATAGTAGCTATATATTCAATGTGTAACTCTAATCTAGTCATAAAAATATTAATACTCACCATCACAGCTAAATGGAACCTCTTGCATCTGCAGTCTGTAGGAAAAAAGAAGGGGGAAAGGATAAAGAGTGAATACAAAGTGGAGATGAGAATAAAAAGTAAGATATGCTATTTTACAAACATTTTACTAATGGACAACAGCACACAGCATCTTCTCTCTTTTAAAAAGAGAATAGAAAATTTTAATTTTACTGAACTCAGTAACTTTTCATGCACAGACATGTTTAAGGACCTGGGGACCCTGGTGGACAACAAGCTGACCATTAGCCAGCAACGTGCCCTTATGCCCAAGAAGGCCAATGGTATCCTGGGGTGAAAAGAGGAAACAGTAGCCCTTAGTAGGGCTCCTAAGATGATGAAGGTCCCCTGTGAGGAGAGACTGAGACAGCTGGGCCTGTTTAGCCTCAAGAAGAGAAGACTGAGGGAAGATCTTATTGCTGTATAGAAATATCTGCAGGGAGGATGTCAAGAGGATGCAACCAGACTCTTCTTGGTGGTGGCCCATGACAGGACAACAGACGATAGGCAGTTTCGTCTGAATATGAGAAAAAAAAAAATCCTTTATTGTGAGAGTAACAGCACTGGAGCTGGTTACCCAGAGAGGTTGTGGAGTTTCCTTCTCCGGAGATATTCAAAACCTGCCTCGAGGTAATCCTGTGCAATGTGCTCTAGTGACCCTGCTTGAGCAGAGAGGTTGAACTAGACAACCTACAAAAGTCTTGTCCAACTTCAACCAATCTGTGATTCTGTAACTGAAGAGTGGATAAATAACTGGATGGACCATGGGGCTGAAGAGGTAGAAGTCAGTAGTTCAAGTCTAATGGACACCCATTTCCAGGTGGTGTTAGACAGATACCAGGTTCACTACCATTTAACATCTCTGCTGGGGTGATGGAAGAGCATGCACACAGAGCAAGTTTGTTGAGGTCATGAGTTTGAAAGGGAGAGAGGGGTTGGTATGCTAAAGATAGGACTCACATTTAGGGAGATTTTGCCAAGCTAGAGGAATGTGCCAGCAGAGTTTATCTTCTTAATGAAAAACCTTCATCCAGCTACAATTTTTTTCTGACTATCTGCTCATAGCAAGCTCTTTTCCTCTAGAAATATTATACATTACTTCTGCCATTATGGAAATGGAACCAAATGCAAAAGCTRTTTCTTAAAGCCAAATAGAATTAGATTAAAAAGACAGTTTAAATAATGTACTGAGTTTTCATACTTCTACTGCATCACATTTGCATGGCATATGCATTATTACCCTTTTAGACTTTTTAATACAAAGTTACTCTGAAGGATAAGGAAAAGAGTCACTTTTCCCTCACATTTTTATAGCATTCACATCAGAAACAGAACCCTGTAAACACAAACAATGCTTTTTCCTTGTTAGTTCATGCTGATCCAATAAAGTCCTTTTGTGCCAGTAGACTATAACCAAATCTTTTTACTTAAAACAAATAGTTACCACTAAAACTGGCAGAAAGTATTGTCCAAATACCTGAGGCAAGTATAAATATTATTCTGCAAGCATAAAGTATTATAAAATATTATTAAAGTATTAGGTAAATATAAACTATTCCCCTTGCTTCTTAAAGGATTCATTTGAGAATTTATAAATGTGCACTGTTTTGACTTGTATTTCTGTTTATAAATATCAGAAGAGTTTAAGCTACTGTTCCCTTTTGGTAGTTCATTCATTTATGAGGTTAAAGAATTTGCCACACAGTTAACACTTGATACTCTTTTCTTGTTTTTTAGCATAAGTAGTAGATATTCTTATCTGTAGTACTCATTTGTGGGGTCATTAAATTTTCAGTTAAATTAATTGTTCTGGTGATATGGAGAGAGCCCAGTGCTGCAGTACTTGGCTGGGTTAAAATAAGCTAAGAGCACTGGGAGTATCACTACAGAGAGGGACTGTTCATTTTGTTCCAAAATGTTTTGCAGAATTAGAAGTCAGGYCTGCACAGTTCTGTTTTTGGAGGTATGTGACATCAAAGAATGTTCTAATTTGCAATAACTCAGAGCTTTTTCCTAAGCCTTATGGTTGCTTTTTGCCTCTTTATTTGCTACCATATGCTACTCAATTCCCAGTCAGTGCAGTGTTCTTTATGAATAACCTAATGCCTGCTACCTCCTTAGATAATTTATAAACTCTACAAATCAGCAGTGCTGCAAAGACCAAACTGATGATGAGTTCAAAGTACAGGGAATGAAGAGAGGATGGTTTTGTCACAGCTGACTATCCTGTAACACATACATACTCTGAAGCCTGGCTAGCTACAGAGCTGGTATTGATCTTATTATTTTATATCAGCTCTCTACTGATGGAAGGACGAGGCTGTAGTTTTAAGCAGGAGGGGAAATGTGCATAGTGTGGCCAGGGAAAGACCAGTCAAAAGAAGGAAAAAGTCCCTGGACACAGGAGCCAACACCGGAGTCAGAGCTCACTGCAGAAACAGTTCCTTCTAGATTCAYCAAGTATTTACCATACCCCTGTTTTTGTTCTTTGCAAGTTAAAAAGACATTGAAAAGTATCTGAGTTTTGAATCATCACAGCATACCTAAATATAATCAGCAGCCTTCCAATGGCTGTAACGAAAACTTAGAGGAAAAGGTAGTCTGTGTCATGTCCTTGCAGCTTCCCAGCTAGGAAGGGACATTGAGGAGACCTCCATTCTGGGCATATCATATCCTCATTATTTTCAATGGTAAAAATCTCACTCTTCTTCTGGAATGACTATTTGATTTGAAGATTTGCTCTAGCAAAACACACATAGCCAATTCTTTAGGACAAGGACTATTTCGTATTATGGAAGTTTTATCCTCATATGTAGAATCCATTAATGATTAATAATGTTGATCTTTGATCAGGATCACTCCTTAAGTAAATAAAGATTAAGAGTAATGTATAAAAGAACTTTGGACCTGACTGATATTTTTCATAGAATTTACATTTTAAGAGCTTTTGCTATTAAAGTTGATTAGAGTGGTGCAGGATATAATAATTATTCCACTTTATTAGAAAATAGAGCTTCTTGTAATAAAAGTCTCACAAATTTACATAAAAGAATCTTCATGAAAATCTATCTTTACTGAAGTCAATGAATCAGCRTTTCCTCTTGGGGTCTTTTTATGAATATTTACCTTGCATGAAAAGACACCAGGACTCAAATAATTATTGCACATCTTTTAGGAATAATAAACAGATAATACAGGGTAGCAGCTGCAGCAAAAGATTATGTGAACCTAAATTGTATAATAGACCTGAGATTTTGCAAGTTATATATGAATAAAGGCAATATACACGTACACTTAGCACCTGCATGCAAAAGTTTCCTATGAGTCTACAGGCACACATGCCCTATATTCTCTCTAAATATCTTGTCTCAGTACAGACCCAAGAGAATAATGTCATTTGCACATCATAACCTTGGCAAGCATGAGGTTTATTCTGAAGAAAGACAATAAGTATTGGAAATTACTGATATATCTCTCAATCATATTTTACAGGAGAAGTATCACCTAGATCTTCACAAAGTAATCATTCATTGTAGAGTGGGATTTCACATGAAGGAAAAAATCTATTTTTGTTTCCCTGATATCACAGCAAATAGGTAAATCTGATTTGGTTTGTGCTGTTATGGAAAGAAGCTGAAGTTACATGAAGAACAGAATATTGAAGGTTTCTCTGTGAGGAAAATCATATAAATTAGTATGTAGAAACTAGCAATATCTTCCCTTATTGCCCCTCTCTTCCTCCTTCAAAAAAGGCCAAGGAAATGCATGCTTGTCACAGAGAATCTGCCTAGGAATTCTTTTTTTTTTTTTTTTCTGGAATTACTTTAATCATACTAAATTTCTCTCACTGTCTTTAGCTCTGTGAGAGGAGCACGAKGGAAGGATAAGTGTGAGTTTGCAAGTCATAAAGAAGAACCTATTGTGAGGGCAAAGACTGTATGACAGGGAAGCATACAGTTCTTATTATGCCCCAAAGAGTAATTCTGTCAATTGACAAAACTTTTACTAGCCAGTTCAGCATCCAAACAGGATTTTGGTAATAACAAAAGATATTCCAAATTAGTTTTGCAGGTTATGTATACTCATGAAGTGTAAATTCAACATGATTAATTGCTACAGTCAGGATAGGTTCCTAGGTAGGAAGTGACAGTACGTGTTGCTTGTGTTAAAGGTGTTAAAGTTCTCGGGGGTTTTACTCCATTTTCTTCACTGAGCTGAACAGGGATAACAACATAACTCACAGTTTTGGAGAACTGACTAGATAAAAATGAAAATGAGAGTTGTAGTGTTTCTTCAGACACAGCTCAACAGAACATTTCAAAGAGGATATCRCTTTTAGTACAGCTAAAAAAATGTTTCCCAAATGTTTTGAGTTGCTCGTGGCTTCATGCTGTTCCGTCTGTCTCCAAGACAAAATGTTGAATAAATGTTGAATGAAGTCTCCGTTCCCAACATCCAGAACGACTAATTTCTCCTTTCTTGTATCAGATACATACTTTTGTCTCTGGCAACAAGTCTCATAGGAAATGTATGTCTTTTCTCACTCCTTTTTTACTGGAAATGAGCAAAATGGGTTGATCTCAAGATGTACTCGCCCCTTCTCTGTCACTCTTGACATGGAAGGTTACTGTGAGTCTCAAAATGGCCACCATGATGCCGGCCCCCCCACACTATGCTGCTAAAAATGAGATTAAAAAAAAAAAGAAAAAGGAAAAATAGATAACACATTCTGTTCAAATATTTTGAGTTCAGTGGAGAAGACTTCCTTTGATTTCTTAAAAAGAAAATAGAAAATGTGTCATCTCTTGAGACCACCTTGTGCGAAGCCRGACACAATTCTCCTGCTGTATCCACACATAGATTTGAGTATAGAATATCTATATTTGGGTATGGATATATAGAATACAGAGAATAAAGTATATCCACACTTGGATATAGATTGTGCATTAATAACAGGGCCCAGGGCTTCCAGAACAAATACTTAGCTTGTTCACCTATATCAAATGTTATTAAGCACTTTTTCTTTTTTTTTTWWWAAACTCAGTATTTTGCTAAAATTATTGTAAGTTACAAATAGTCATTACCCAATAAGTTGCTAGTACAGGGAAATATGAACAGAATTAGTATCAGCTCAAGTCTTCTTTCCACTTGATAATCTTTGCTTTCCAAAAATGTAACCATAATTTCACTAGAGATGGTTACGCTATGGATTAGAGAATTATCTACAAGAAATAGAATTTCTGAGTTGATGGTAGAAATGTTACGATCATCAGAGAGTATTTAACCTTTTAAATGAAGGGGTTCATAGAAATTTTGTTCAAGTAGCTTGTTTAAAATATTTAGAAACTTGTAGAAAACAGTCCCATACATTTTAGCTGCGTTGGAACAGCTCACATTGATCTCTGACTAAAAGATTTTCCCACTTTCATTGTCATAATCATCATTCTGTTACATGACAAAACTTCACATTTTAAATAACACTTCAGGCCTGGTCATCTGACTTCAGTATTTCACTATGAGTCACATCATTTTCTGAACTAGTTTTAACAAGTCTGTGGTGGAATTATGTGTTTTGCTATTTTAAAAAGGGTTTTTTTTATTATTATTCTTTCCATTGGGCCTGGAAATTTCTCTCTCAATATATTGTTTGTAAAGGAGGATGAGAAAAATGGATATAATTTCATCTATCTTGTTATTAAAAATAGGAAAAACATCTCCATCAACAGAGGTGATATAAGATATATCATTATTGTAATAGTATTTCAGAAACCTTACAAAAAAGATGGGAATATAAAACTTTCTCTAMGAATCTTTGAAATGACAAGTTGTTAATTCTCTGATTTATTTCGTGAAGACACTTTGGTGCTTATTTTAATAACAATTCTTTTTGAGTGAATTGAGGAGATGCTCTCAGGAGAAGGTGGAAAGGAGATAGAGTAAAAACAAAATTACGGGATCACAGAACAGCTGGGGTTGGATGGGACCTTTGGAGGTCACTTGGTCCAACTGCCCTACTCAAGGAGGGTCACCTTAAGCAAGTTGCTCAGGACCCCATCCAGTTGGGTTTTGAATATCTCCAAGGAGGAAGATGTCACAGCTTCTCTGGGCAACCTGATCCACCCTCAGTCACCCTCACAGGAAGGATTTTTTTTTGTGTTCTAGTGGAATTTCCTTTGTTTCAGTTTGTGTTCACTGCAAACAAGCAGAAAGGTCAAAGGCAGTGAAGAGAGAGCTCTGAATCATTGACTCTCTGCCCATAAAGACTGAGGATCCTTTTTTTTTTTTTTTCTTTTTTTTTCCCTTTTCTTTTCAGCAGAAACCAAGACAAATTTCAAAGATAAATTGTGAGGGTTTGCCAACCAGCTCAAAAACCAGGCAAACTCTCTGCCCCCAACACATGGAAGTCCTTCTCTCAAAATTCTCTTAGTATTTTTCAAACAACCCGTTAAGCATTTGCTAGTAATTTTTGGCAAGCACTTATTTATTTATGTACTCATTTTGTTGCTCTTAGAGTCTTAGAGACTAGAGTATAATTTTAAAATGGCAAATGAAAAATAAGTTGTATTAATGGAAATGCAATTATCATTCATAAAATTTCTTATTTATATTTTTAAATCTATAATTTATATTTTTAAACCCAAACTTGTGAAATAATTATGAAAATGTTCCTGATAGCAAATGGAGGTCTTAGTAATAAAAATTCCTTCTTCCATTGTAATAGAACACATACTGTTATTATTGGTAGTAAGTTATGKTTTTTTATGTGAATTTCTAAAATAATTCTGAAAAAAAAATGTATTTTCATTAAAGGTTTTCTATTTCAAAGCCTAACACAGAGGAAATGATAGTTAATTGTGTTACATATGCTTATTTCAACATTGAAACATTAATTCAAATTCATCTTCATGACCCTATAATAAAAAAGACTTGTTTGTGCTAATAGAACTTTTTAAATTTCTATATGTTCTGCCTCAAAAGAAAATTAGTAACCTGTTGCAGACACTTTAGCTCATATTAAGTGAATTATCTAGGATGGTAACTTTTTTGGTCCAAGAACTTAGAGATGTGAAAGATGTAGGAAACTGGCCACTGAATTTAGACTTCAAAAAGATTCAATCTATCTTCTAAGTCAAATAAAACTGATATGAATTTTGATGCTGGGCAAATGCTCTCTTGAAGTGTGTTGCCTTATGTTTTTCAATAGTCCTTTATGAAATTCTCAGTAACTTATTAGCTGATGTCCTTCTGGTTGTTGCTGTGCCCAGCAGTTCAGATAGAAGTTATGCTAGTGGCTGCAAACTGTGGAATGTGAGATTTAAATGAGGATGACTGCATAATGACCAAATACCATCTGTTAGCATCCCAAATAGTCTAGAAAACACACACCAGAAGCCTCATTTGCACAATGTCAGTGTTTCCTCAAATTCACGCAAACCCAACAGTTTCCAAAGCAACATCGTTTTTTCTTTCATTAGTCTTAAAGAATAATTAATGCTTATCTAGTCCATGCACTATATCAAAAGCAGATCGGACAGCTCAATACATTTTTGTTCATCARCACTACACGATCTATGCAAATAAAAGAGAATGTTATCTGGCATGCAAATACTTATACCCTTTCAATGTCAACGGATTACCTCCTCAGAACTGAGCGTTTCATTTTCTGGAATAGGCACTATGGGATGACTGGGCTGCCAAGCCAAGATATCACAGGTTGGAGAGAGCATGAGGTTAAAAACAAAAAAAAAAAAAAAAATCAGTTGTCAGTTCAATTTCAATATAAACCGTTGCAAAGTTTAATAGCAAAAGCAAAACTCTCAGCTGTGCGAAGGGTAGTGAAACAGTGACTTCCTATTTGCTTTCAACAGGGTTTGTAGCCCTACTAGTATTTTTCTGTATGAAAATCTATTTCAAAGTATAGCTTGTTTTCTTTTTTACCATACACTCAAAATAAAAAGAGTGGAGGAAGAAGAAATCATTTACTAACCTGGAAAAAACAGCTTGAGTCAAAATCAGAGCAAGGTCAAGTGAAAATCAAAGCTGATGTACACATATAGGAGATAACGCACATTAAGTAATTTAAAATTATAGCCTTATTTCCATCACTTTGAATTTTTGTCTTCTTAAATCTCCCCAAAAGCATTCTCCTTAATCTTAAATTTCAGAGACATAAATCATACAGTCATTTAACTGAAAATGCCATACAGCAGTAATTAGTATGTGTAGAAAGGAATTTTACRTCTTGGTAATTTTCCGTTTTTTTAGTATTATATGATTTGCATCGGAGTAATGAAGTGTGATGGATGTGACTCAAGCGTAGACYGAAATCGCACCAATTTTAGCAAGGTTTTAATCAAAACACAGGCAAATAGATGTCAGGACTTACGCAGTCCATGTTGTGATGTTTTAATATTCAATGTGAAATAGACACATCATCTTTTAGAGCAAGTGCTTCTGAAAATATTTGGTATTTTAGAAATATGGATTGAGAAATGGCTGGAAGAAACCAGCATAACCACCAGTTTAGCCCATGGACCTGTGTGTCACCTTGTTGCTGCAGTTCAGCACATCACATCGAATCACAGGAGATGTTTTACAGACTCAGTGGGAGATAAACACCTCATACTCCAACCCCGTATCCTGCAGCTGCTGAGGCTGGGTAATCCTCAATGAYTCACAAAGTTCCAGCGACATGCAGGGATATCTTGGCAAGGTTCATTTCATGGAAGTGAACTCTAGAAATGAATTACTTTTTGCCTCACTAGGATATGGCATACCCGTTTTCCAGGAAGAACAATAAAAGTTAATCACAAAGAGAACAGATAATATATTAATCATTTTCAGTTTTCTTTCTAAGCTATCTATCTGAGTTGTCCACTCCTTGCATGAATGAAAAGATCATCAGTCAGGTAGACATCTGAGAATGCAAAAACTGTTTCTCTCAAATTGCATACAGGGTGCTCAATGAAAAATGCACTTTTATTGTGTTATCTGGTCCTAGTTTTGTTTCCTCATTGTCTCTGTATCCCCCTGAAATGTCTCTCCAAGTCTTGATTCTACCTTATGTTTTCTGTTGAGTATTACAGACAAGGGAGAGGCAAACAAGAACKTAACTGATTAATGACAGGAAAAAAAAAGGCAATAGTGGTTTAAGATGGGAGGAAAAACTGAATGACATAGTCTTCTGATATTTGCTTTTACAAGACTTTAGGCTTTTCTCATGTAAAAGCCTTCAAAAATGGTCATAGAAGACTATGTACAGTCTACTGGTTGGATATTTGGAGGCCTGGTTTTGCAATGACTTGCTTAACAGTCATTTCTGGCTAGATTTACAAAAGATTTTAAGAAGCATTTCTGTGAATATAGAGCACACAAGCACAGCCCTGCAAACCTCCTCAGGAAATAACAGTCCTACAGGCCCCAAAGCCCAGAAATTGTCTTTTTGCCTTGCCTTTTTTTTTTTTTTTTTTTTTTTTTTTTTTTCTTAGCTCTGCCTCTGAGCAGCTTTGCAGGAGATGAGTGACTTGGTCTGCATGTTCAGCTGAGAACATGAGAGCTGGGTTTACCATCAGTTGTTTCAATCGAGCAACAACATGTTCCGACATGAGTAACTCTGTGGAAGAAAGTTTTCAGTGGAAGGGCTTGCCTGCCCTTCCACAGCTTAGTCAATAGGAGCTATAGGACCTTACTCCTTCCTCCCTGGTTTTTCCTTACAATTTTTGTGTTCTTGAGTGGACATTACTCCAGTCCCACAAGCAGGATGGAAAATGCTGTTCAATGCACTAGTCTTCTGTAGCTCAAAGCAAAAGGGCCTCACTCGTTCAGAGGAAAGGGGGCAATTTGAACCACTGCAGGCTTAGAAGGGTATTCAACCCAGGTCTCTCACTGTCAGGCCAAGGACCGAAGAAGGGCATGCACGGTGCTTAGCTCAGAGCACACTAAACATTACTAAAACTAAATTAACAGAGCATTTAGCCTTAGACTTTAAACTCAGCCTCCTACCTGAATCACAGAACTCAGGGACCTAAACAGAACAAAAATTTTCCCAGAAAGTTGCTTCTCTGCAAAGATTTGTAATCAACCATGGGTACTCTACTTAAAAATACCAAAAATGAAAACAGGAGRAATGAGGTGGGATTAACAGTTCTTACTAGACACTGCGTGCCTGGTTTTGCCCCTCAGAGATGCACAGGAATGTGTCCATGTCTGYAACATCTGAAGTGTGCCTGTAAATCATTAGACTATGTACTATGTACTATGTGTTGTCTTAGTGAGATCTCATCAAGCACCATCACTATCAGTCCTCCACCCTCGAGTCAAAGCAGCTGCCAAGAAGCCCTGTGTTTTTTCTACAAATTAAAAGGATCGTGTCTGCTTACGGTTGAAGATGAAGGAATTGTTTTTGTTATTGCTATTCCTGTTTCTTTACCAGTTATAAAATTTATTAATCTTATAAAGTTAATTAATTATTCTTAGTTTTTCCTAATCTCATCTCTTTTCTGGTAATATGACATTTTCTTCACTATTTCTAGGGACAATGAGAGAAAAAATAGGCAAATGCATATTTGTGGATTGGAAAAATTGTACTGGGGGTGCTGACAGCAGAATGTGCTGACAATATATAAGCATTCATAACATGTAAGTTCAAAGGTTAATTATCTACTTGGCCTAAATATTCTCTTACAGGCTCAGCCAAGGCTCAGAAAAGAGACGGTTATATAACATCTTGGTTAGACCTTTGTTCATTTAGTTCTGTAGAGTAATCAGCAAGACATATTTGCCTTTAAAAGGTCAGTTTATCTTTATTGTGCTGTGAATCATAGCTGCCTCTGAACTAATATAAAGCTTTCTGAAGATTTCTCAATGTTAAGGTTTTTTCATAAGTCTAAGCCACTCTCTGGAGGGTCTGCAACCTTAGCTAATTAAGACACAGGTTTCAAATCTCTCTGAAACTAGTGAGAGATAATGTACAGAACAAATAACAGTGTTTCAACTATAGTAATAAGAGAACATTCAGGTATATACTATCCTTTTGCAAACTTCATTAAGTCTTTAATCCACTTTGGAAATAAATGAGGTACTCCAGACTGTTATGAAACATGGAGTCATTCCTCCTATGATAGGAAAAAAATTTTTTTTTTATTAGTTCAAGACTATTTTTGTGTAAAATCATCTTATAAGTAACTGCTATTTCCAAATATAAGCGTGCAAAAGCTAGAGTATAAATTGTAAAATACCTACAGCAGTAGAATAACTGCTATCTCCAACTAAAGAGGAGGTAGGGAGAAAARATATATAAAATGAAA
This sequence comes from Nothoprocta perdicaria, assembly GCF_003342845.1. Lineage (NCBI taxonomy): Eukaryota > Metazoa > Chordata > Aves > Tinamiformes > Tinamidae > Nothoprocta > Nothoprocta perdicaria. The sequence continues at coordinate 1,012,692 of NW_020454550.1, forward strand.
ACAGACTGCTTATAATTATGACATATGTAATCTTTCTGAAATGACACACTATAAAATCAACTTCAAAGAGTCAGTCAGTTAAGTACCCAATTCTTTTGCACCTTTCATCTTGCAATGAAATGAAATATAATGTATAAATGATGATCACAGCAGAAATTTATATAGTGCCTTCAGCAATGGAACATACTGTGTGACTCACAGCTCTTTATTATGCACTACTGTTCCTGTGCAATTTTCTCATGAAGATTTCAAAACTCCCTCCAGATATTGATGATTAATCAAGAGGGATAACCCTCACACAGACATTATTACCTCTTATTTTCCCCTAGAACAATGCCTACCAGAAAGAGAGGTGACTAAATATTTATATCTGCATATGGGAGGCTTGCAGGGGTTACGAGCCTTTGCAATAAGGATTAAGGAATCCTTGTCTCAAAGGTAAGTGCTGTTGGTAGGGAGATGCACAGACCTGGCAGCACAGCAGTTTGGCTCCAACTACCCTTTCCCAAGATGGGTTTTGGTCCTTGTGGAAGCCTATGCCAAGAGAGCTGACTGGAGATTTTCTGCCAAAAGGATTTGCCAATGAAAAATAATCATAACAAAACATGTTGATTTCTCTTAAATTCTCTGTTACTGGAAAAATAAAATGAAAAGTTTCATTATAGGAAATTCTGCCCATAACTGATATACTGTGATTTCTGATCGCCAAAATGTTTCATTTTGGACACTTCAGTAAAAATTGAACTGCACTTCCCTAGCAGTCCTCTGATTTGTGGAAATCAGTGTAAGAGCTCCTATTTTCTGCTGCAGGCTAAATGTCCTCTAATCAAACAGACTGGGAGTATCTGCTCTGCGTTACTTCATATAACCAAAATGATGCATTTTGGTTTCAAGGGTATTTAAAACATTTTCACATTTTCATCCATATTGGAAAGAAAACAAACTTTTCAGGATTTCCAACAATTCAAAAATTTCAAAATTTTCCCTGCATATTGACCACACCTAACTTACTAATGCACTCACAGGAACTGAATCACTGCTCAGAACAGAGTAAAGCCTCCCTGCCCCAGGGTGCTGCCCTGCTCATTGACTCATAACTTCAAAACTAATTGCTCTCAAAGTCCAGGTGGGAGTGTGAAATGGATTTAGCTTTGTGAGCTGAACTCTCCTCCATGCATTTTCTTCCCAGATTAGCTGCAAAAAGAAATGAGCCCTGTTTTCTGAGTAAGACTCCAATGATTCTGATTCTTCATGAATATTCATATATAACTGTCACATACTACAACTTAACATTTGTATTAAGGTTATATTCTGCCTACCTGAAAGCCAGAGTTTAAACAGCACAAAGAGAAAATTAGCATTATAATTTATAGCTTATAACATAATACTACTTCGTCAAAGTTCAAAATGCTTCAGTTTCACATACCCCCAGAAAAGCCCTTGAAATTCTCTGTAACATAGGCAAACACAGATTTCTTTAAATCAAGCTATAAGTACGTACTTGGAATTTGACCAGAACTAGTTGTATTTCATACCTCTTTTAACATAGCTGAAAGTAGAGTTAATTAAGACCATATATCAAAGTACACATTATATCAATACTTGCAATAAGAGTTAAGTGAATTCTAATTGCACCAATTTGTCCCTTGAAATCGAGTTTCCAAAGGTTCATCAGCTTTCAGTGTTTCTTTTTCTCAGTACTTCTGAAGAGCTATTTTACAGTCTAAAGAAGAAGTGGGAAATTCTCTAGAAACACCGTTTTCAGTGAGGCCTAACATCATGAATTTTTCTTTCAGAGTTCATGGATTTGAATCTTTTTTCATTCAGTTCTTCAACAAAAAAAGCATTCAGATCTCTCTTTTTTTTTCCACTAAATCCTGTCTGACATTTTTCACTCATTAATATATTTCTGCTTGAAATGATAGTCTTTAATCTGTGTGGTTTCTTCAAATATCCTGCCCTTTTTTTGATACTGCTATGTTACAAGGGATGATATTTCCCCAGGCCRGAGCTCTCACTGGCCAAAACTTTCTTATTAGAGGTTAATTCTAACATTCCTGWTTATCAGGTTAATTCCTGATTCCCATGCAAATGAATCAGTTGTACCTCTGYGGATTAGGATGCTAGCATTAGAAGCTACTTCCAAGCTATGGCAAGCTCCCATCAGCAACAGGCACAACATGAAATCTCCTTTGTAAACATCAGACATTGGAAGCCGATGTTAGGAGTTATGTGTTATTTGGTCTCCTGTGTTTCCTTTGGTTGTTCTTCTAAGATGTATGCTTACATATTAATATTAAGATATAGAACGCTAAAATAAAGACAGCTCAAGGTTAAATCATGAGCTGGGTTTGATTTTCTGTCATATTTGATATTGTTTAATATATTAAAAATCCACTGTTATGTAGACACAAACACTGAATTCAAGTTCTAAACTTGAATGAGAGACTTTTTAGCAGGGACAGAAAACATATTTGAGCCTAGTTTAAGTTATACAAACAAAGATAGTTCATATAGATGAGCAGGCAGGAAGCAAAAGAAGAAGCTGTAAATACCTTTCCAAGGGGAAATTGGAGATTTTGGGTGTAATGTTCATTGGAAAAGCACATCTTGATTTCCAGGTTTGAAAAGTGCCTGCTGTGGTTTGCTCCTTACGTGTTCAAGAAAACAGCATGAGCTGTTTTTTACTCTATTTTGCATTTTTTTTCTGCATGTTTTATAGATGAACAGAATTACACCAAAGAAATAGATGGCTCCTTTGATCAACAGCTTCTCCTAACTGAAATAATACAAAGAGGATCTCAACATCATCCAACTGCCCATACCAAAAGGAGCAAAAGGAGTAATTAATCTCTTTTTTCCCTTTGGAAGAACTATCTCTGCCTGTATCAGAGGTCTTCCCCAGCAATGCAAGACTGGAGATTTCTGTGCTGTTGTGTCTTCGATTGAGCCTCTGATATCTGTCTTTATGTTCTGTCAATTTGATAGCCTCGAAGAAAGCAATTGATCACCAAGCTATGATCCTTAAAACTTGCTTTTGGGAGAACTGCCTTTTTTAAAGATCTACTAAGCAAGAACTCTAGGCATTGCCAAATCATGTCCAAAGTGGTAGAAATGTTCTGTGAGCATGATACGATCAAAATAGCTCGTTAAACCCAAGTGGTTCCATAAAATAACATAGAATGGAGAAATGACACTATTGAGAATTAATGTTTTGCCAACTAGAAAGTCCATTTTTTAGCAGAGCATTAATAGACTGCCTTGTTTGCCTTCAATTTCTTTTTCAATGCTCAAGCAATCATAGATCGTTTAAGACTGATCAATCGCAATATACCTACGCAAGTATGAATGTGGAAATTCTGCATGTAAATATCAAAGTTCAAAAGAGAAAGTAACTCTCTTCTAGAAATAAAAGCAGCTGGGATGATGTCTGGGAGAAAAGTGTTTTTCCATGGCAACCCTGAAAGGCTGCTGCATTCACAGAATGTCAATTCCCACTATGCTACTATTAATCAGAGTACAAACTCTAGTGCGTGGGAGATTGGACGATGAGGTAAACATCACCGATTCCATTTAAAAAATAATAAAGATTACTCCTAAATGTTCTTCATACATATAAGACTGCAGATCTGCAAAATATTATTGACCCTTCTAACATGACAATGCTTACTAATTTTAGCAAGACTCCATTTAGGTGCAGGAAAACAGATGAAATTTGCTTGAGACCGAACTTGAACATTAGAGAAAACTTGTCTTCTGCAAGCCTGTGACCTTTATTCATATAAGTAAAATCTTATCAGGTTAAAGAAATGGGATTTTTTAGTAGTGCTCATACCTCTTTTAAAAGGCATGTGCCCTCCAATTCATTTTCAAGACTTTGCTGCTAAATATTTAACTGACAGGGATATTTGCAGAGGGACGTATCTGAACTGTGCTCAACCCTTGCTGACAGAAACAGAAAAGGTAGTTTGAAAGTCAATAGGGACTGTTTGCCTGCTGCCAGCTGTGACAGCTACCCTGGCTCATCCCCTGCCTTTTTCACTTGAATAGTTCATCCTTTTTCCCTTCTAAATGACTACCAGATTCCTCAAACCACCTGCTCTTTGCCCTGACAGACATTTAAGATAATTGTGTCTGCATACACTTTAGAGCTTCTGCAACCAATCTGATGAATAGAAATCTTTATGAAAATCTCCCTGGGTCTAACACCTGGGATGTAGTGAATGCTTCAGGTGGAAGCTGTCAGGAGCAGGATCAAGGGCTGATCCTCTCCAGAGGCTCAACAGGTCACTTGCAAAAAAGAAGCCTGGAGAAGGCAGTGCCTTTGCCAAGTTGCATGTTTCCTTGATCTTTTGCCTCGTTGTGCAGTTACTCTGCACAGAAGAAGGTCAGCTGGCTGGTTACAGCAGGATGTCTCTCAGGATCRGAAAGGACAATCTGGCTACCCTGGCAGTTCAGGATATGCACAGTAACCATGCACTCTTGAGGACTCACCTCCTCTGTAGGGAGGCAATAAAATTTTTTTTTTTTCCTTTTTGGGAACCCCARGAAACACTAGAAGACACTCTCCTGGTCAGTTGTCCACTTGTTTCTGCAGCTTTTCTGTCATGCACACAGTCCTCAGTTAAAGGTCAGAGGGATCCCCAAAAGAAACATATTTTGGAATTAACTACAGAGATAAAGACTACCCCAGGCTTTGTATCACTACAATAGTACAAGTCAATCTTTCTGAGTTTTTTTTTTTTTTTTTTTTAATCCCAATCAAAGGGATAGTTGACCCTAACAGTATGACTTAGGGACAGCTGGGTCAGATATAAAGCTTTTCAATACGTATGAGTATAAACAAGATCTGCTAGGCCTGTTGCAAGGGAGCAGGAGAAAATAGGGTGGAGGATAAGACTAGCAAGATCTGAATCACCTYATCTAAATAAGCGCGGTGTTTTTATTTGGCAAGCAAATATTTTAGCAAGCAATCTTCTATTCACAGAAGAGACGAGAGAGCTTTCCCTAATCCTCCACAAGCAGACGACAGACACACCACCTCGGTAACTGTTGTCTCCTCACGTTAAAGCTGAGGCTGTTGTGAAATGATCCAGCGTGCACACACAGTTTATGCACATCAACAGTCTGAACACTTACAATCCAGAAATCCTGCCAGTTCTATTCTTCAGCTTCCTCTGTGCAATCACACATGCTTATGAAGACCCAGGTAGATCCAGATAACTCAAACAAAAATAACCTGAAACTAACTCCAGTCTGACTAAACGACACTCTTGTACCCTCTTCTGTAAAGTATTTCAGATGGAGATAGCTCTTATTTTCTTATGTTCTGAGTGAAAAAAAAAAATAAGCGAGACTAATTTTAGAAGCTCACTATATCTAGCATTCCTAGCAAGACACAGAGAGGTGGGGTTTTTGTTGAAAAAAAAATCATTTATAATGGAATGCTTTTGGAAGGTAACTTTCAAGTGAATGTGCAGGCAAAGAGTAGCAGTTCCATTCACTGAAACATCCTGTCCATTCTGAACAGTGTATTTACTGCATATTTCAAATACAGAAAGATTTTATGACAGGAGGTTTTGCCCTCTAGTGGAAGATGAAGCAAAATACAATATATACCTGCCTTTAGAAATGTGATTTTTTTCCTAAATATACTCTTGTATGTTCATTGAGATGAAGCTTTRGTTACTTTGATCTACATAAATTTGACTAATACATACAGAGAGGTTGACCATCTTGACACTGACCATGTGTCAAGTCTGCTGACCAGAGGGACAGCAAGCAAGTCGCAGCACACTTATTCTGTGGGGTAAGCAGTAGGCAGGAACAAACCCTAGGGAATCTGCAGAGATGATGGCCCAACTTTAGTAGAGGTTAGACATGTATTTCCAAGATGCCAGACCTCATTATTTAGGTCTAATAGTTTTAGGTTTGAATACCTGATGCTTTGTCTACTGCATTTTGTTTTCTGTTACTTCAACTATTAATATTAATAACCTATATTTAAAAAATAAATAAATAACTAAAACTGTATTTCAGCAATACAGAAGACAGGGTTATAGAGAGAAAAAATAGCCAAATATTGACCAGGATTTTTAGCAGCATATGTTTAACTCAAATGATAAATATTGACCACGTGAATAAGGCCAAAATGAATCTTCCTCTGGTCATGAAAGAGTGATAATACAATAGATCAATATAAAAACATTTGAAATTTATGATGTGAATATTTACTTGTTGGGTAAATAAAACTCTATTTCTATTAAAAGAGTACATTGCTGTTACCTAGTGATTCTGTTTCTCAAAATAATGGGCTTCTCCTACCTGCAAGGTGATAATAATTTAGAAATATAATGTATTTTATTAAAGGTATTTACTTGCACAACAAGAGATGCCTAAAAATCTTACCTACCTTAGATAACTGAGTTGTCTCATTTTGTATCAGTTAATCCTATCCTTATTTTCTGAGATTGTAAAATTATTGCAAATGATTAAATAATTACAAATATTTTAAAGAGTAAGAAAAAATCAATGTCAAAATGAATTAGCCTCAAAGCTTAAGAATCCTCAAAAAGATATATTCTTCTCAAAATTATGATAAATTTTACCAATCCTGGTTTAGAAAATCTAATTATCTAAAGTTTTATACTAATCATCGTTAACTTGCCTTGGTAACTAACCATTTTACTACTCTCGGTTAACTTAACATAAATTCCCTTGGGTTTAAGCTAAATCTTACTGAATGGAATCTGTTACATTAACTACATTTAGGTATTTCTCTGGAGAAATGCAAGTGTTATCTTTGCATGTGCCCAAAGATGAACTCTTTTGCTTAAAAGACCCTAAAAGACCCTAGAAGTCAGCATTAGGGTCTCTTCTAGAGCATTTGTGATTACCTTCCTGATGATGTATCCACTCAAATTTTTTTTGAAGTAAAATTCACAATTATTTGAATTAAAATGCAATTGCTCTTTGATCTTTCTTTAAGTAGGATACTGCACTCTGCAGTGACTGAGAATAACCTCTCTCCAGGGAAGACTGAAGGACAAAATTTCTAGCATTTTTTTCTGGCTTTTATTTTTTTAATTACTAATAGTAAATACTCTCTTTCTTTCCAAAGACTGGTTGCAGTGACATGATGTTTGTTTATTTGTTCTTGTGAATGCCCTCCGATGAACCAAGAAACTTGTTGAAAAATACTTGATCACGAAAGCATTACTACCGAAATAAACACGTCAGCCTGGTGTAGAAAAAATCAAAACTGAGAAGACAACCCTGCCGAGCAGATTTGAAATGACACTTTTGTTCAGGATGTCTCAAAGACAGAATGGAAAGCTTTTTGTTTTGTTTTGTTTTTTGCTGCCTTTTTTTTTAGTTTGTTTCCCTATGAATCAATAAATAAAAGGTATCATAAATGCCTCAGGACTATTAGGGCTAAGTTCAGACCCCATTCCAAGTGTATCTGGATTCCAGTTCAAACCGATGAGGAGAGAAAGAAAATAAAGAAATTCCCATTTCTTCATAGTCTAACTGTGATTTATGTACGTGTTCTGAATCAGTCCTTGGAGGTGCTATTCCTCTCCATAGCTGACTAGCCCCCTGATGGGCCTGACACAAGTAATGCAGGTATCATCCTGGCCTGGTTCCTGTGACTAGGACACTGCAGTAGGAAACAGCACTTAGTGCCTCTGTTTTAGCCTGTCGTATTCCAGTTGAGGTGCACCTCACATCTCAGAGTGGGATCATATCAGGCAAAGGAGAGGAAAAATTATCTCTGTGGCTCTTGGAGGTGCTGGGCATGTGTGAGATGCATCATCACTCAGAGCACTTGCTGTGACTACTAAAGYGCACCCAAGGTTTCCAACGATAAAAGGCTGACGAAAATCTTGAAGTACAGCACACACTGCGCTCAGCTCACCTTGTTGTACAAAGTGTTGTGGCTGTAAGGGCTATAGGAACTGCCCTGAGTGTCGCGCAGGACGGAAGGAAAGCGACTGAAAGGTCCAGAGGTTAGACAGGATGCAGGGTGCAAGGGGGGCTTAGTTGGAGGGAACGGTTTAGTTGGATACAGAGGTTGGAATAGAGCAGTCTCCTACAGAAAAAGAAAGAAAAGCATAGAGAAAGTTTGATTAGTGGGTGTAAGAAAAGAAGATTTGGATAGAAAGCAAAAGTCTCACCTTGGGTCATGCTTACATTTTATAGGATCTGATGATTATCTAGGAAAGGAACYTTACCTTCATGCCAGTACAACTACTTTACACTGAGCACTTTTATTGGAACCTCCCTGGTTTTACTACAGACATGCACACATACAGACACAAAACTGCTGTAAATGTTCCATTAAAACTGTGACCCTTGGACCAGRCTGCTGCTTCCTCCTGCGGCTCAACTGGTATTGAAATGCTGGCAAAGAAAATCACAGAGGATCTTGTGCTAGGATACCAGGGCCAAAGTTCAGGAGGCTTTCTGAGAGAATAGATTGGAAGTAAAGGCAATCTGAAAATAGCATATGACAAATACATTCAGCAAAAGAAAGCCCCTGTTATCTGCGGCATGGAGCAGCTCCAGCTTTCTAATAAGTTTCTATCAAGCTCTCTCAGGCATTTAAGAGTTAAATTGGAGGAGGTGCATACCCCCCACCCCCCATCTTTTACTGCTGAAAGTTACCAGTGCTTAATAGAGTATGCAGAAAGAAGTGATATTTATATACTCTTTGCAATCAGAGCAGGTTAGATTCATTAAAACAATTTATTTTTAAAAGATTTAGGATAGATTCAGGGAGGTATATCCAGTTTGGGGCATAAATCTCCTGCTTAGGTTTCAGCCAGGCAATGGATTTGCACTAGGTTGACCAGCTGAGTCTCAGTCAAAACGCTCCTTGCTTTGCTCTCCCTTTGGACCCATGTCACATTTGTGACAAGAGCCACAATTAGTTCCAGCAGAAGGCAATGCATTACTCACAGAAAGAGCAGGGCTTTGAAAAGAAAGAGCACAAGCAAACGATGGATCAGGGAGGCACGAGCAGCTGGAAGATAGAGGGTAACAGGAGCTTTGCCTTCACCAGCTTGGCCTCCTGCAGCTCCTCATTGGATTCCTGAATCCCAACTCCATCAGCGATAAAATTTGGCAAATTGTTCCTGTGGCTTTCAGCCAAGCTTAGCAAATACATTGTTAATTCGTTGTTATCTTGCTCTTCCATATCCTGCAGTGGCTTATTTTTAACCACAAAGGARCCTATGCATGCACATGTCCACAAACATTTGTAAATGTGTGAATTCTCTAGCATTCTTTATCATCTCGTTTCATGTTTTGCTATGGTTTAATTCCCCAGTTTCAAATGGAAACTTTCATGAAGCTACCATGTCAATGTTGTTAACAAATTACATAAACCTCTGATTTATTTTATGGTGCTCTTTGTAACAAATTGAAGCTTATTTGCAGAATTCCTGACGCATCATTGAAAGTATTAGACATGGGAAAAATTATTCTTTATCATGATGGGGAAATTAGCATCTCCACTAAGCGTACTAAAAATGTAGGAAGCTTAATTATGCTAGTTTTGTGTCTCTGAAATTTAAACTCTATCTGTAACAGTGTTTGACACAGGATATCCACTGAAAAGGCAGGGCTACAAATATGTACAAGGAGGAAAAGAAAAGGAAGAAAATATCAATGATTATGAGAAAAAAAGTGAAAATAAAATAAAACAAARCAAAATAAATGATTTTTCCCTAGTACTTAAATTTTGTTGGCACAACAGTGACAGACTATATACAGCATGACCAAATCACAGATATAAAAAGCTAACTATTAGCTATATTTGCACATCATTTCCAGAGATTCTCTACCAACTTATAAATCTCTTTTGAACTTGGTCTGAAAAAAATAGCTACACACATTGCTAACATTCAAAGAAAAGCAATTTTCTCACTTTGCAGAGTATAACTCAAAATAAATAGAGCAAAGCAAGATGTACGTTAATGAGAAGCTATTACTACAGATGATCTGCATGGAAGCAGCTGCCTGATAAAGGTGACTAACACTGATGSCATTGGGACCCTCAGGCCATCCTCAGGGGTGTCACCTGAAAGGAKCTGTCCTGTAGAGACCTGCAGGGTGAAGACCTGCACTGAGACCTGCACTGAGACTTGCACTGAGCAGACTTTGAATGGCACTCTCAGGCAACGCCATCAGAAAGGAAAGGGGAGAAATGCAGAAAAAACAGAAATGTGAATCTTCCTAACAGCACTGGGAAAAAWTCCAAGGAAAAACAGGGAAAATTGGTGACAGTATAAATTCTGCTGCCCTCAGTTACACGGATGCCTGCCAARTGTTTTCCAAGTGCTAAGGGACTAGCATCAGTCCCTGTACAGAAGGAAGGGAGCCCAAMTGCTAGGTCTCCTAGTTTTAATTCATAGACAGTTTAGCTGCCTTTTGRGCAGTCTCAGTGGGAATACCTCCCACCCTCTGGAAGTTAGCCATTGGGCAGCCAGAAATGGAAATTCCCGAGCACAGAGGCAGGAGAAGAATGACTATCTTTATATGTTAATGATCCAGTGGTTAGAGTTAAGCATCACAGTTTTCAAGCTGTTGCCTGGGCACTACGCCCAATTTCACAGACTGTGCTGCAGCCCTRTGACAGTCACTAAAACCTGTCAAGATTGCTTCAGGCTGCTGGAAGATTGTCATCCTCATGTGGGCACCTCATTCTCTTCACTCATGGTAAACTTGTACCAGCACCAAGGATCCACTCTGACAGGCAAGTGCTGAACTTGTAAGTATATGTGTGATGGTCAGTACTTCAGGATTTTTTTTCAGATCTGGCTATTAAATATGTATTAATAATGCATTAGATTGCCACTAGAATTATATAACCATCACTCACACATATAAAATCAGTCTTAAAGGCCTAAGTAGTGTCATCATTTTCAGAACAGACATATCTTAAAACAGATCTGTGAAAAATGATGAGTATTTTACCACAATCTATTATATGTTTAACATACAAATATTAATTTATCAGAACTTCAAAGTACAACAAATTGTTTCTTTAAATAAAGGAAGCAGAAATTCCTTTTTGTATTCATCATGAAACATAAAATATAAAATATAAAATATAAACTGTTCCTCCTAGCAACGTCAGTGAATTTAATTCATTTTAGTTCCCACTTTCTATGTGAAATAATTTTGACTTTTGTTGTAACAACCTCATTATTCCCTGTTTTATTACATCATCTGTTCTTCACTAATATTTGCCATAAATAATTTATAACATGCACAGTTATAAATTGGAGATCTGAAAAACACTGCTAGAGAAGAAAGCATGTACAGCTCACAGTGCACAACACGGGCTGATGGAAAGAAAGGTGGCCTGGAGGGCTCCATGGGAATCATCAGCTTGGGGCTTCCCACARAGCAGGAGCTCAGAAAAGCTTCCTCAATTGACAAAAGTTGGGCTGCACTTGATGATTAGCTTCAGATGCCAGGAAGCCTCTGAGAAGGGCAATAACATTAATAGCATCGTTGTCTGAGGTACCATTTTGGCAATCATGTTCCTCCATCAGCAAGATAGCTAGTGGGGCATGTGCTCAGTACTGACAAGGGGAGATGGGAGTTGCCACAGCCTACATAAGGCCGCCTCCTGAAGGCTGCCTCAACTTCTCTGCTTCTCTCACAGCTTCTCCAGCAGTGACCCACAGCTTAGATAACTCATCTCTGCCCACACAGCAGCTGGGGATCAGAAGGTCTTTCTAATTTCCAGTACCTTAACACTGTCAGTCTAAAAAGCTCAGAGACAAATTGTGTTTGCTTCTATTCTCTTCCTTTCTACTCTTAATAGGAGGTAAGAAGGGCATGAAAGACTCTGACTTTGCACAAGAGCACATCAGCCCACAAGAACAAGTGTTCTTGTCCACATGAACACGTTATTCTCCAAGGGTTACGTTTCTAGCGCTATTCAGCTGAAGCAGCTGAAGTGGAGCTTCTGGATGTATAAATTAATGCATGGAGATCCTAGCAAAAAAAAGTACTCAACATGGTGCCCAGCCCTGAAGTGCAGACTGTGGGTGCAGGTCCACAAAATGGCGGATCCAAGCTACCATCCCATACCTGTCAAACTTGCTTCTGATAGGGGGTGGTCTTGCTCCCGATCCTTCCTAGACCGAACCAGGAAGAATCTTTTCGATAAACCATTCTCATGCTCGTACAGCCTCTCAGGAAAACTTCTCTGCTGAGAGAGCAACTAGAAACCTTCAGGCCTTACACGCATCTTCAGCACTCTATATGAGTTATTATCACAAAAACACCATGAATATTAATTTTCCTACAGTGAGGATGAGGTGTGGAGTGTTTTATCTCCCACTGAAAAGTAACTGTACTTAAAAAATCATRTTTATTTTACAGAAACTCTACATCCTATAGAAAGCTGCTGATATCACCCATGCTTGCTGCTAGAACCCATTGATACTACAAATAAATTCTCTCCTATTTGTAACACTCTTGAGAAATACCAGGACTGTCCTCCTGCAAGTCAGCAGTAGGATCCAGCCAGTTATGGGGAAGAATAGAAAGTACTAAAATGAAAAGATATTTTAAAATTTTTAATCATAAGATCAAAGAATAGAGGACTAACATTGCTAATGTCTGTCTCTAACGTGATTAGAGGGGAATGGAGGTGAGAAAAATTCAATTAGAAAGGCATTGTATTCACATTGTATCCTGTAAGAGGACTTCTACTTCGTTTTCCTACCCTTCAAATGGAAGATTCAGAGCATATTGTATAATATAACAATAAGTTCCTATAGGGACATTCAAATTGCATATTGCAGCTAAAGTTTAATCCACAATAACATACACAGAGAGCTCTGTACAGAATAGTCTGACAGAACCATTTACCCATAGTTTCTTTGAGGCAACACTTTATACAGGTCAGCGAAGTTCAAGATTTTTTTATCAAAGTGATCTTGCTGCATTCTGTACCTCTAAGTGTACACCTTACAGAGGATCATCTGGCCATGCATTTTCAATACAAGTAACTTTCCAAAAACAAGAGACTAGGGCAAAATAAGTATCCAAGACTATTTTGTCAGCTTTACAGAAAGTAGCAAAGACAAAAAAAAAAAAAAAAAAAAAAAAAAAAAAACATAAAAAAAAAAAAAAAAAAAAAAAAAAAAAAAAAAGCACACCCTTCAATGGACAGTCACTCACCTGCTCAGTATCTTGATCACTGATTTCTTCAAGATACTTTTTAAAAGGGTTTGGTTGATAGGGCTCTTCCTTTTTCAGTGTTTTCACCAGTACTGGACGAATGACACCAGGTTTTGTCTTGACCTGTAGCACACCCAGGAGAAAATAGATGGAAATGAAACGAAAAGCTTTCAAATTTGTGTAATATTTGTTAGACAAGTCGATTCCAGTGAGGCTATAATGACTAGATTTTTAAAATTTTATTAACATCCTATTTTGCCACCAAAATGATTCAGGTGTCATACTGCTTTTACTATAGACTCAGAACTGGAATGGTAAGAGCTGTTTTTATGCACAGCAGCCTCATCACTGGCATCTGCTTGCTTCAGATTTATAAATAGACACTCTCCTGTCAAACTATTGTTTATAGTGTTTGCTGGTTGTTTTTGCTAGCTGTTCAGCTGCATCTTGATAAGTTTATCAAGTCACACTTTATGCATAGCCACGTATCTGCTTACACTCTGTAAATTCCACTCTGGACTCCTCAAAATGTTAACTGCAAGACAAGGATGATGAATGTGTGATGCCATTACCTTGACTTACATCTAGACAGGAACATACTAGGGGAAAACACCACCTATTGTACACTACAACAGTGTTTAGGAACACTTCTGGAAAAGTACACCTTCATAGACTTTAATCAGCATGGATGTGTGATATGCCTCATTTCAGATTAATATGATTATTAAATTAGGAAAAACTACTTGGTTTGCTACCAACTAAGCAGAAAATTGTCAATTAATTTGTCAATTTAGTACATCTGTGATTTTCAGAATTCTTACAGTAAACTCTGACATGATGGACTGTGGTATAAAGTCTAAACAGAGGCTAGGAAATGGTTTTAAAACAGACCTCTTATTTGATAAGCAAAGAAAAGGAAGGAAAAAGTACACRTTCTTGCTGGAATTTGGTGAGTACCACAGTCCTATGAGGGTGTATAACTGGGTTTTGACTTTTAAATAACTCAGTTATATTCTTCTCTACCATGGCTACACAGTAGAAAGGGGCACTCTCTTGGCTCAAATAAAGATAACAGCAGCTACTGATTTCTTGCTGTGTTTATTGCCCAGAGGGGCAATTTGCCCAGATGTAAGTAAGCAATAGGTACTGTCACAGCTTTCCACGCTCAGTACCCAGCTGTGTATACAAATGCRAAGATATATTAGGTGAACAGATATATTTATGTGATTTAGTGTGCATTTAATTATACCATGCTGCCTATTTGCAAATGAAATACAACTAAGCAATCTGTTTGGAAAAAAAAAAAAAAAAGAGAGATGCCACTTAAGAGCATTTAGTTGTAGGACAAACAAGACACAAATTATGCTCGCTCTATATAGAAAGAGAGAGGAAGAAAAATGACTTTATAGAACTTAAGCCTTCTGGTCATACATTCCTGTCCCACTCCCTGTGTGGGTCATCTGGATGAAAACATGTTTCTTTGCAAATTTGGTGCTCCATTGTGGCCCACTGTACTTGCTGCCTGATAACTAGAACAGGCACAAAGCTGGCTTTGGTCAAAAAAAGCAGCATGGGAACAGCAGGAGGGAAGATGTCCCCTTGCTGGAACAGCTTGAGTTTACACTAATAAAAGCCACATTGCAAGGTGAACCTGAAAATGTAATGGAAAAATTAAAGCTGACCTGACTAAGGTATCTCAAATAGCCTTATGAAGTTAAGCGTAAGTGTTGCAGCTGAGATGTATAATGTAAAGTACATTATGATTACCTTGAAATTAAATTTTCAGGCATCCAGCAAGGATAGGGGAAGAGGGGCCTCTTGGAGGGGGAGGGCACAAAAGCAATAAATGTATCCAGGTCTTGTGACAAGGGGCTGAGTGGAGGGTGGTGGAGGTGGCCATGAGTGGGGATAGAACATTCCACCTGTGTGGGAGTAGCAAAGCTCAGGCAGCAAAGTATCTTTCCTGAGCTATGTCCTTTCTCCTTCCAAGTCTAGGCCCTTTAGTATGTCTCATCAAATACAAGAAAAAGTATTCAACGGAAAACAAGAAACAAACCATGGGGTGACATTAATTTTGTACAAACTGTAATGACTGTCAAGTTGCATTGGAAACATTTTAATTATGATTAGTGAATGATACAATATTCATTTAATCAACTTATATTCAGGAATTAGCGACTCTTTCTTTGTATGAATCACCATACAATATATGATTTTTTTTTCTCAAGACTTTTTGAGAAGAGTTTGCAAAAGTGAAAGACTCCTGACTTCCAACATGAGTGTAAATATGAAAATAAAATGAAAGCTGCAGTTGTCAAGTCATCATTATGCAGACAAAGGACCTGCGGCCTTACTCCCCCACACCATGTAACTAAGCAATTAAAGCCCATTGAGATACTTGAAATCATCAAGGATAAGCTACTATCTTTATGCAGGAAAGCTCTTCCAAAATAATGCTTTTAAAGAAACATTTTCTAAACAACACTGTGCACTCCAGAGCTGAATGAGTCATACGTTTATGTCTGACTCTTCCAACAGAGAGACAGATATCAGCCAGCAGCCAGCTGTATCTGCGGTATCTGAAATACTTTATTAGCTACCTACCAAACAATACACACACACACACACACACACACACACACACACACACACACACACACACACACACACATATACACATTTACATGCATATCTTTGTTCCAAAACTAAAAACTCGAACTCTTCCTCTGCTGGCAGATGGCATGGCTGGCAGGTCTAAGCAGCAAGCTGAAATTTACTATTGCCAGGGAAGGTTTTGGCCTTCTGACATCACCACTGACAAATTATAAATAATAATTATTATTTAGCAATAATAATTGCTAAATTATTACTTTAGTGATGCGTAGACATGTGTATGGCCCTGTTAGCAAATTAAACACAGTTAGCTAGTGCATACAATTTGCTAAGGCACAAGCACAAGCAGTGACTCATAGTCAGCGTGCTCCAGGCAGGGTTGTGTCCCCTGCCAGGGACGAATCAAAGGTCAGGAGGGGCCAGGGCACCTCAGGGCAGCACAGATGTTGTCACCCTCTCTGGGGTTAGATGTTTTGGTGGCATGAAAATGAATCAGGCTTGGTGCTTGTCCTGAAAGCAAGAGAACTGAGCTTCYTGGCAAGTAGGTACATGTGAATGTTCACCATTGTCATGGATTCCTCCATTGTCRTCATGGTACTAGTTGTCTCTCAGAGCTCTTTTAAAGTTATTTCTTCCCAAGAGCCATGAGCAATTAAGGTTCCCGTTGCACACCCATTTCTCTCAGCTGAGATGTTCCAGGTCCCATGTTTCCTGCCTGAGTCACTCTTGCTTCTCCTGTTTAGAGCAGATTCCCAAAATACRCTCTGAATCCACTGATAAATAGTGAGCACTTCTGCTTTGAAGGAGGTGTCTAAAGACTTCCCTTGAAAGAGCAACCATATCCACTCCTTTCCAACAAACTCCTTCTGTAGTGTTGGAGAAAGGGAGCCTCAGGBGGATGGGGAAAGCAACAAGGCCCAGATGGTGCTGTCACCTTCTGTAAGCACTGAGAAATCCAAATCATCTGAGGAACCACCAAGCATTCTCTAAACTATCAAAGCCATCTGCTTTCAAAGAGAAACAAACTGGCACCCTGGTCATGAAGGGGCGTTAGTTTTCACAGTCAGAAAAAAAAAAAAGATGCTTTTTTACAATTTGTTGTTTGTATTTTTACAATGCAAACACAGATGCTTAGTCTAGTTGAATTATGAATCACTTTAAAATATTACTCTATTATTTCTTTTGTGCCACAAATAATCTTCACAGGGGGAAATATGTAATTGAAAGCATTGGTTTTTTATTTATGCACCATTATAAAAAAAAACCACATTTGCAGTAATGCAATAAAACATTCCATGTAGTAAGTCAGGTTACAGTAAATTTCTCCTTTAGTATATTTGAAGGTGTGAAGGCATATGGCTACAGTTAAAAGGATTTCATCTCCCTCTGGCTAAATTGTAAATTATTCACATCACTTTGAAAAACCCAGAGTGGAAGGACAATTATTTTCTTCACTTCCATGCTGGAGCAGCAGTAGGACTTGCACCGGCACACATTGAAATTCAGATTGTGTTTATTTTTGTTCTTACTGAAATACTTGCCTTTCAAGAAAAAAAGAATTTTTCAACAAGAAGTCTACAGATGTAACACAGTAGAAGGCTYTCCGCTGACTCCCTGCTAAACTAAATCAGTGTTAAAATGAAAGGCAGGTTTAGTCCCAGTCCTTTTCCATTCTACTTGTAGAGCAGGAACATGTCTTTCCCTTTTTTAAAAAGATGGAAAAAAAGGGAAAGACTCACAGGACTCTGTCTGCACTTCTTGTGCATATTTAATTTCCACTCAACTACATTTTCCTATTAAGATTCTCCTTCATTTCCTGCCTTAATTGTGTGATGTTTCTGTATGGACCACTCCTCAGCACAGCTGAAACCTTTCTCATCAGCAGGGCCTGACCTCAGCGTTTGATGAAGTGTAGATGTGGTGCTACAAAAGTGACTCAAAGGCACTCAAAGACTGTGAAATCCTGTTAGGTGGGTAGGTGGTCAGCAAAAGAGGACATGCACCTGTCCCTGTACCCTAGTTGTACAGTGGGACTGGCATAATATTTGATGCCATTCTGACCTGCAGCGGATCTTAAAAAGTGCTGAGTTTAGTGCAATTCTGCTTTAATGCAATTGTTTCATAATTCTTAAGGTTTAGTATTCGCAGCCATAGTTTAATTTATTTCCTGGAGCTTTAGGCTGAAGACCTTTAAAGACAGGGACCTCAATAACATATGCACTTCCGAATGGATGAATTAGAGAAAAATCACTTTGAGCTGTCAAGTTACATCAGAAACACCCCAGAACTGATTAAGCTGTAGAAATTCATATAGATATTAATTTGAACACCCTGGCTTTAACTCTTGGATCATGAAGATCACTGCCTATTTTTCTCTCATGTTTCTCTTCCCTTTAAAATATTTAAAATCATTTTATTCCCAGGTTCTGTCCAGCTTCAAGCCCTTATCTGCAGTTCTTTGACAGAAAAGAAATTGCCTTGCACTGTTTCTATTACTTTCATTTAAACATGTTCACAAAATACAGGAATACATGTCTCAGCTCTGTATGTAGATATGACTTCTACTATTTTTGAATACAAAAATTTTTTGATAAATCTTCCTGTTACATACTCAAAACGAGGGATGACTGATAGAGCATTATAATGAACGAAAAAGACCTCGAAAAACAGTACTAAGACATGGAAGAATTTGCACTGGGTGAATTTCATATACAGAAATGATAACCAGACTRCTGGTGTTATTGGTATATTGGTGCTAGTATTCTAGTTTGGCCTTGCACACTGCATCATGAATCACTCATATCACTTTTTAAAGAGTATAGAAAAGATCACAATGACAAGCTCAATTACTCGCACAGAAGTTGGATGAGAGTCTCTTCGGTGAAAGATGTGAATACAACCTTTTTAGTCATCACAAAAAATTGTTCCCTAGTATAGCCAGTCATAGCCTCCACAAGATGAGAGGTTATTAACTGAATCATAAACACTGAATTAAAATATTGGAGACTACTGGAGAACAATCCAGTATTACAGAGATCACAGTGTGCTCAGAGAAAAGAACTCCTACCTGAACAAAAATTCACACACAACAATTCCACTGCAGTGATCCCTGTTTAAAACGGGTGAAACAGAATACAGGATTAAATAATTAAAATAGCTATTAAATAAAAAACAAAAGGAGCATCTAAAAGTATTAAATGCTTATATATGACCAGATTATTTCTTAAAACATTGACGTTTCAGAGGAAGTGTGTATCAATTTAAGAATACTAAGAGATCAGAAAACTCTGAGATGTTTAAAGAGCAACTAAAGGAGGCAATTAGAAACGRAAAGAAAGAACAATGGAGAAAAGGTTCCAATGCCTGCAAGTCATATTCAAATATACTTTATGAAAAACAGAGGATCTGGCCATCGTAATCTAAAAACATAATACATAAGGATAGAAATGGCTTTGAGGAATACTCTACTAAATTATTTTAGAACTAAAAGCCTGCTACGTCTTACAGCTTACAGCTGTAAGGCTGATAGATAATCGAAACATTAAAAAATGCACTAAAGAAAAGACAGCAAGGCTGAAAATTATTTTTTCGCTTATGTTTTCTTCACAGGAAGACTTTTCTTCACATGTTGACAMGGAAACAACTCAGAAGAAGTGCGTTGTGAGTACAGTTCTACTTTCGGAGTACAGAAGTGAGAGTGAGCACATAGTTCTATGCAAATACTTTTTACTGCTCAAGAGAAGTAAGAACAAATAAACTATTAGGAAATGTTTTTTAAAAATAAATGTACCACTAGAGSACCTATTCCATTGCATAAGTAAGTGTTGTGTTCAGAACGATCCAAAGGCAGCCTATGGTTTTAGTCTCCCAATCCCCAAAACAAAAACTTGAAAAAGAGATGGAAGAAAGCAACAAGCTAATTCAAAGATATGGGACAGTCTCCATACCCATCAAAGAAAGATTAAGCAATCATCTCTTCAGCATGCAGAAGAGGTGACTGAAAGAGCATTATTGTTAATACCTAGGAAATYATGAATGTCACTCAGAAAGTGAAGAAAGAACATTTAATTATTCACTGTTTCTCTYGGAACAAGAACTGAGAACAAGAAGATGGTTTAAAAAAAGAGAAAGTGCTCTTTCACACAATGCATAATTAAAAGTAGATCTTGTTGTAGTGAGTGCTGTAGACACCAAAGTATAGCAAGGTTCGAAAAGCAACTTTAAAGACAAATTGCTCAGAGAATGCTCAACTGAAAAAAAAAAAAAAAAAAAAAAAAACAGGAGCTCCCTAAAATTCCATTAGCTGAAATATAATGGAGAAAATCTCATACATGTCTCATCATTTCTGTGTGCATTTATTAGTGGTCTTGATCACTAGGACAGACTGTGTGACTTCTGACTATTGTTCGGAAAGTATGGCCCCAAGAGGAGTAAAATGTGATTAGAACTCAAATGAAAACCTGGAACATATTGTCTCTTTCTCTATTGATTTTCTTGCTTTTCACTGAGCTTTGTATCTTTGAATTAAATCAGCTCGTATGAGGATTAGAATGTCAGAATGCTGTTGTATATAAACAAAATGGTAAAATAAAGGGAACATTAAAAGTGTCTGATAAACAGCAGTTCACTGTCAAGTTATCATATGTCTCAGGACTCGGCAAGGCTCTGTGGTTTGTCCTTTGGTACACTATATTCACAAATAATGTCACTATAATGAAACAGGACTCAATTCAGAGAAAAGTAATGCGGTCGTCTAGGAGCAACTCAGCTATGTAGGTGGATATTGACTGCACCTTCCTTCAAAAGGTTAGGGAGGAAAATAATAATTACTACAGATTTTTGCTTCTCTGAATTTTGAGAAAAGGCATAGCAGAGCTGTGCAATACATACCGTCTGGCTTTCTGTCACCATTGGTGCTGATTTGTAAAGACTGGCCTGCAAAAGGGAAATATATACAATATTGCACACAATATTATAGTGCTTATAGTAATGATGCAAGAATGTAACCCAAAAAGGTGTTTTCCTTGATGATAAATGGTTCTTGAATGACAGCAAAAGTAATGCATTCATAATTGTTATTTCAGCTGTGTTTTTCTGAAACATATTTAAAGAAAAGGTAAAATACATAGACAACAGTATGTTTAGGTACAGGAGCTTTTATCACTGATGCAGTGACATGCAACTGTGTGCAACTGTGTGAGGGTGTTGAAATATTAACATTCCCAGTTTATCTCTAGGTATAATTAAATAAGAATAGAGGTACTTTTTTCAAAGTGCAACAAATTTTCACTTTTTAATTGTTAAAGAATCTTTAAAGATTTTATGCTTAAAGTGGGTAGATCTCAATCATGTTGCTCAGAGCCTTATCCAGTCCAGTTTTGAATATTATCAAGAATAGCAGGAATTTCAGCTCTTTCAGCTTCTCCTCATCTGTAGTCCTCTTCAGCAAACTAACAATAACTGTTCAGATAAAAACAACTGTTTAGGTTTTTAAATATTGATCTGTTTCAGTTTTCTGGAAATTTCCAAGGGAGATTGGGAAGCACAAGTTCCTRAAGGTGATTTTGCAGGCAAAAGCACATAAATAAATAAATGTACATGGATGTAAGTTTGGTGCCTGAATTTATCCTGTGTAGATGTAAGTAGGGCAYAGTTTCCAGAGCTGGAGATCTGTATGTGAGTGGCAGCATTATATATTTTCTTTTCAAAGA
The DNA here is from genome assembly GCF_003342845.1 of Nothoprocta perdicaria. Classification (NCBI taxonomy): domain Eukaryota; kingdom Metazoa; phylum Chordata; class Aves; order Tinamiformes; family Tinamidae; genus Nothoprocta; species Nothoprocta perdicaria. The sequence continues at coordinate 1,034,222 of NW_020454550.1, forward strand.
GTATCTTGAAATCTTTTTGAAATCTTGAATCTTTTATTTCATTAAAAAATACTCTTCCAATCTCCTWTCTAATTAATATGAACCAGCACAATCTGCCAAGTAAAAATTACAGCATGCAATAAAACATGCATATCAGCACATTCAAGAAACAAAATTGAATTGATCAGTCAAGCATTGTGCTGGCATAAGACTAGAAGGTCTCTATTGCTTTTCCTGGCACTGCTTTGATATGAGGTTCAGTAGAAAGTCTGAATGATGCAGACATTTCTTACCAAATAACTGGCTGAGTTTTAAGTAGAATAGGGAACATGCAGTAACAGCTTGTGCTAGTCAGAATTAAAATGATAATTGAGTTTAATGTTTCAATAATTGACCTGATGACTTAATATAGAGAATTTCTGCATGMGCTTGAATGCATGTATATGTGACGAAATAGATTCAATTCATAGGGGCAGGCTGTGGGTTTTCAGAGAGCTCTACACCTTGGAAGGCAAAATTTGGTCAACCCCGGGTTTAGATTATCAATAACCAAAGGACTTCTGCTGAACCAAGTCCCCCACAGTTCAGACTAATCCATACAATTAAACCCCATAAATAGTCCAGCACATATCAGAGTGCCTGCACTGAGCTGAAAGCAAAAACCAACGGAAAAATGTAAATATCTATTTTTAAATATCAAATTCACATTGACAAAATTACCAATAGACACACACTGAAGAGGATATAGATAGTATGGATTTAGAACAATGGTAAAACACTTCAGTTCTCAATTGCCAGTGCTCTGACCTCTTCACCCTGTGCTAGTGACATGACATACCTCAYGTCATGAGTAGATGCCAGTCTGCTACATACTGGCTCCTCTAYTTGCAGCAGCAAGATCAAAAGTCATACAAAAACAGATATTTCTGAATTCAAAACATAAAGTCATTACAAAAGTACTTACATATCTGGTTTCACGTCCGGCTGCTCTCTGYAGAGTTGTTGACATCTGCATACAAAATCAAATATCAACAAAAAAAGAATTTAGGAGCAACTCAGAGAGATTTTCATAACTGTGACAAGTTATTAATAGCTCAAATTCCCAAAAATTTCAGTTTGAGTTTGCCCAGAAAGGTTCATGAGATATAAAATAATATTAAATTCTTCCTCTAAGTATTTATAGTTAAAATTACTATTTTATTTTTACTGCTCAAAAACGTGTCAAAATTTGATCACTCTCTTCTAAAGCTGAATTTTAAGTTATCTCTGAGGACATACACACAAAAATGCTATCAATAGACAGCCACATGAGATTTAACTTACATTTGCTCAGAAAATAGCCTAAAACTGATATTCTTTCAATTTCTCCTTTGCAAGAAATTGTTTAATCTGACTGTTCTACTAATACATGCTATTTCTAAGCATTCATATGTAGCATACTTTTTTCTTCTCACCTGTGACTCTATTTTATTCTCAGTTTATATGCTTTAATCACTTATTTTGAAAATTTTACAACCTTTAGTTTTGTAACCTACATGCATCCCATTAAATCACTTTTTCTTTTTTTTTTCTTTTTTTTTTTTACCTTTATTTGATTTACTTGTTGCTAAATAATGCTTTTCCATTCCAAGGGTCACTTTAAAGAAAGTTTTGGATGCTGTAGCTCAAAAGTCTAGCTTGTTAGTAGCATCTTAAACACGCTGAATTTGGTRTGGGAATGGAAGATTTTTCCCCAATACAAGTCTCTATCTCCTTTCTCAGCCACTGTCCTATACACCTCTTTCAGCTGCCTGAAGCCTGATTCATCACTGCACACTACCTGACAGAAATTATTCCAAAAAAAAAAAAAAAAACCTAAGTTTGAAAAGTATATAAAATCTACACACTAAAGGCCACTGCATCTGCATCCTATTTTTGCATTGTGGATTGGACATTTTATAGGAGATGTTGAGTTTATTGACTTGTAAAGGTTTTTGATGCATCCCTGTGCCAAAAGTCCCTTTCCTCCAATTTTCTCTTGGATTTCTGCCAATTTCTCTTTCCTGCAGCTCCTGAGACCAAATTAAATTTACCTGAGACAAAAAAATGTTATTGGTCCATCCTTTCTTGGTTGGTCATCCTTCTAAACCCAGAAGGCACACCAGTAGAGTTCATTTCAATCATAAGTTTAACACTGATATTGAAAGTTAGCCCTGCCTCTCACTGCCTGTTTCTGAGGTATTCAGGGTGAATCGATTTGAAAGACAGATTCTGCTGCGAGTGACCAGAGTTAAAAGGGAATCAACTTAAGAGCTTAAGGACTCAACTCAAAAAGGGAATCAACTTAAGGACTTTAGAGCTATTGAATCATTTGAATCATCACTATATTTGAAAACTGATACTGAGTATGAATAAAATTTTGTTCTGAAAGGTATTTTTCTATTACTGATTGCTYCTCTGTCATAATGCCACACAGATGGGACAAAATCTAGGCCAGAGATTCTGCACTACAGACGGAAAGGTATGAAACATTGCTTGCTCATGGATTCTAGCCTCTGAAACTCTTAATAGACAGCTTCTCTCTCATAATATGACAACTTCTGACTTTGGGAAATAACCTGCAGCAGAGATTGCAATGGCTTCAAGTATAAAGCTGTGGTTACAGTCTTTTAAAACACCAGGCACTTCCCATGGTGTTGCATCCTTTAACTGCAACTTTGTCTTATGTTTATGCTCATGATTTGATTGCTTTGATGACCACTCAGATTTTTTGGTGTACAAGTAATGATGTCATTCATTTACCTTGCCAACATCTGACTCCATGGTGGTCTGCAAGAAACTTGGAGAGGATTCACATCGGCGCTGAAAAATGATTTTCAACAGAGYACAGACTTCATCAATGACAAGCAGAAAAGAGAGCAATAGAAGAGGTGAGTCTCATACAGGTGGATTACCATGGGCAATGGATCCTGTAGGACCTGATCAATGACAGCACACAACTCTTCTGTTTGTTGTCGGAGTTGGGCAGGGGAGCACATCTGAAAAAGGAAGATACGTCACTCAATTAGCTTTCACTTTTTGCTTTCAGATATGTGAGAGAGATTTGGAAGAGATAAGAGTGCTACCTCTGAATGAGTGTCCAAAGTAACGCCTTTAGTCTCAGCAGGCTTGGATGGCTCATCTAATGCCTACATTCAGAAAAAAAAAAAAAAAAAAAATTGGTATTCCGAGTTCTAAATTAAACAAGCAAATTTTTGCAATATTACACTTTCATCTATGGATCTTTTCATTTGACCAGACCAAAAAAAAATTACAAATCTAGTAAGATTTATCAATTTACCATCCTTTCATCCTGATTCAGAGATTTTTTTTCAGGGAGAGTGAGAATTTCATGGAAAGTGAAGCTCTGTTTTTAGAGACCAGAAACTCTAAAGAGATTGGATTAATTTATCCTTTCCTTTGATAATGCAACCCCTCCATGTGTGCTGTGTGCCATGGAGGCAGTAGGTGTCTGCCTGCTACTCAGTCTTGGAGGAAAGCTGCTAACCCAAGGCAGGGAGACAAGACATGGGTCCAAAACTGGGAAGCCTCTTAGTTTCCTTCAATAGCTACTTTCTCTAAAAAGTGCCAAGTAATAGTGATTCCATGTGGCAACAAATGTAGTGCTTGTTTTTTTTATTTCAGTGCAAAATCAAATTTGGTTACAGTATATAAATACATACATGTTACAGAATGCTAAAACATGAGCAAGGCCTGAAGCAAGGATCTTACGCAGTGTCTATAAACTCTCCAAAAAAAATCAATGATTTCTTTGTCTCTGAATATATCTCCAGCCTTCCAACACCCACACTTGGAGCAAACTGGAGATCAGTGGTAATCAGTCCACACATCCTTTAGCTTTATCACTAAATTGGAACATCCCCAAGAGACAAACTTCACTTCAGTTCCCAGTCCCCTTTTCATCTTCTTCCAGAGGCTGTGAGGCGCACTCTCACTGCCATCACCCACTTTTGCTTTGAAACTATTTTCAAACAGACTCCATGCCGAGACCAAAAATTACCCTGGAGTCATGCTGGTGCCTGAAGCTGGGCTGCAGAGGAGGAACTGGCAAGCCCCTGCCATTTTTGTTCAACACATCRTGTTTTTCTGAAATTTCGTTCTATTAGTTATATGCAAAAATAAATGATAATAAGAACAACAACAACAAAAAAAAGAGTATTCCAGGAACACTGTACTTTCTCAGGCATGTGGGATTCTGTGGCAGCAAACTAATCTCAGTGTGGTGCGTATCAGGGCTGCCAATCACAGAGGGCATACACAGAGCTGAACAGAAAATTGCAGAATCCTTAACAAAAGCAAAATAAGCATGCAATGAAGTAGTTCTTTTTGAATGTAATTTTACTGAGTACAGTTATTTTCCTCCWTTTCTTGACCAGCTATTGACAGCACACCTCTAGGTATTCATAACTGGAAAGGCAGTGATAGTTTATCTTTGTTATTATTTTTAATATTACCCACAAGTAATTATGCCATCATAGAGGCACATTTATGGAACATCATGTTTTATATCAGAGAATGTAGTAAGAAAAAATTAAGAGGTAGTTTCTTCCCAAATGCATTTCTTCCCTCCCCTCCAGCTCTAGAGAAACCTGTGGCCATTAGAGTAGATATAATTCAAAAGACAAAGTTAAAGAATGCTGTAGGTCCTTAAAATCATTTCCGACATACATAAATCAATTTTATGTATGTCCTGAGACAGAAGATGAAGAGATTATTAATTTCTTTCTCATCTTAGCTATCTCACTGCTGCTGTCTAGCAAAATTCATAGGTCAGTGGATGGATCTGTAGAAGAGGACATTATGGAAGGCTCAATGCTACACTGGAGTATTTTGTCCCTAATTAAGATTTAATAAAATCCTCTTGGAAAACATAAAATGGCATTGTAAAATGTAAAATGAAGTGGAAGAGTCATTCCAGTTCTTATTAGGGCCACAATTCTTATATGAGATAATAAGTCTGACTGTGAATGAGAACAAAGAAACTATTTTACTAAGAAATTTTAAGCAGTCACACATTCAGAATGGAGAATTTGCTAAGCTTTTCAAAAAAAAAAAAAAAGAAAGAAAAACAGTAGTGAATATAATAAATTAATCATTGAGAGAAAAAGAAAAACCTTTTCATATTTGCTTCACCAAAACAATGGCAAAGGCTGAACACATTTGAAGATAGAAGCAATTAACCAGAAGCTACTAAGCAGTCTTTCTGTAAGAGTTATAGCCACATACACAAGTCTGTGTTAAGAACTAAGACTTTCTGGAGCTTGGGTATTTTAAGTACAAAATATCCATTGCTTTCAGTTGGAATTGGTATATCTTTTGAAGCCTACATTTGCAAAAGAACTCAGGTAAGTGCAGCAACAAGTTTCTGAGTTCAGTAGTTCCTCTGAAATGCTACCGTGATACACTGGCCATCCAAGAAAAACTTACAGTGTTCTTTTCCTTTTTAGAACCTTTGAGAGAGATTCGGAAGTGATCCATTTGGTTTCTTTCACTGTGTTTTATCTCTTATTTTCTTTGGGAACAGTCTAAGCCCTCCAAACAAAGAGAAGAAATAGAACTAGATTTCAGGCATAATTAGTRCCTCTACAAGAAATGGTTATGTTGGAACAGCTACATGCTGGGAGCTTTAAAAGGCAACTCAATATTTTTTCCAAAAGTGCATCCTTTTTACAGTAACACATAGAGAAAAATATAATATAAAGAAAAGCACTACTGGCATTTCTGAATTCATTGCTGGATTTATACAACAATCACAGAAACACAGAATCACAGAATCACAGAATCACAGAATCACAGAATCACAGAATGGTTGAGACTGGAAGGGACCCATAATATTATGATTAATTTAGAGTATTAGTGTTATTGGTAGTGCAGCTGATTAGTGCTATCAACAGTACTTTGCTCCTTCTGCTGACAGTCTTATAACACCAAAAACAGAACATTCCTGTTTACACATTCTTTTTTTTTTTATGTATGAAAAAGCAATAGTTGGACCACAATTTAAAATAATACTGTTATTTAGAGAATAAAATGTATTTATGACAGAATTTAAATGTGCAGATGAAATAGACTCTTGCTGAACTATTGATTTTATCCTTGCAAAAGGTAATTTTGGGGATGTGATGCATCCATGCCATTGACATCAGTGATGACCATAATGCCTCCTCCTCCTCCTTCCTCCAAGCTTTTTGATTGCTAAAGCTCTATCAGACCAGAGATATGACTGGTAAAAGATCTGAACAGAGTCTGCAATATTTTGGTAAAATAATGAAAGGTTTTGACAAAATGTAGAAAAATATGTGAGTTTTCCATTCATCAGTGAAGCACATCAATCATAGGAAAAATAATAACGAAAGGTGGATCTGCCACATCTTCCTTCTTACTGTGTGACTCACAAAAACCCTTTGCTGGGCAGAGCATAGAAAGTTTTTCTGTCTTATTTCTCTTGCATGTTTTTCCCATCAAAATGTTTTCCCAAGCCCTCAGCACATGAAAAAATTACTTCTGTGAACTTTGCTTACCGTCAGTTCCCTTAACTATTCCTCAAAGGTCATGGGAAATTCTACTGAAAAAAAAAACCTGACAACTTTTCCTCTTATGAACTATTTAATATTAAAAGCTACTACACCTTTATAAGAAAGAGGGAGTTTAGAGCTTGCTCCTACATTGGCAAGCTCTGAGATTGTTGCAGATGAACGACGTACAACTAAAGTCATCTAGGACTCCCCAAATGATTGCCTTTCCTTCTTACTACTAGGCTTTGCTCTCAAGACTCCAGTATGCAAGAAATTCACAAATTCACAAAAATCCTGCAAGAAATTCACATGCACACAAGAAGTAATTGAGGAAGAAATCAATCTATTATCAAAATATTCTTTACAAAATGTTATCAGAAAATGCATTTCACTCTTTTTTGGTGAAAAATAATTCATTTTTCACAAAAATAATTCATTTTTCTTCTGCATAAGGAGRAAAATGCATTTCAGATCCTCTGCAGTTTTGATGAAGAAAGTACACCAAACTGGCATCCAGTCTTCTGTTTAGATAACGAGATGCAGTTCCTAGGTCTTTGAAGCTTTTATGGAAGTGTAAAGTCATCTGGCAAGACTGTTTGAGACTGACTTGAAGTTAACCAAATGGTAATTTGGCAAGGGAAAAGATGAAGCCCAGCCACAGAGAAACAAAATCAATGATGCGACTTATTTCTTCATTAAGATGTCTTTTTTTCTTCATTTTATATAAACCTGAAATCACAATAATCTATTTGTTCTTAATTAATAAATTCAAGCCTGATYAGCCAATACTGCTTTCACTTGACTCCTCCACCCACAGCTAGTTATACCTAATGCTTTTAGGAGCCTTAGTATGCCTGGGGTGGGTCTAGGCTGTGAGTCAAGYGTATCTTGTGGCACACGGTGTCATCCTGATTTTACCACAGTCTAAATCTGGATGATCTTTGAGCAGACCATCAAATCCCCACCACTGCATGCCCAGGTTTCCTTAACATCTAGGTGAGAAGATAGGTGGGATGACAGATSGGACAAGGGTGGCAATATCTGGTTCTCCTGCAGAGTCCTCACATTCATTGCTCAGAAAGATCTTTTTATTTGTAATACTTCCAAGGCATACAGTGGAATTTTGAGATTACACCTTAAAATTGACATAATTCTGAAGAAAAAGCAGGAGCTAGTTAGGGGACCATATACTTACAGTTAAGAATTTATATCAGTTCCATGAAATAGATCCTTCATCATTATCCATTTAGAATGAAAGATATTTCTACAGACATTTGATAGAGACATTCCCTAAATGATATTACATTTGAAAAAAAAAGGAAATAATACCTCATTAGGCCTGGAATTTTAAATGTTTTTTATTTTACATAGATATATATAAATCTATATATGAAACATTAAAGAGTGAATGCCAGTAGGGGGGTGACTCACTGATTCAACACTACCAAGCTTCAAAGGCTCCATAATGTCACGTAGTCTGACCCTTTTTTATAAACCAGAGAACTACCTGKAATTACTGTCCAAAGTGGCAGAAAAGTGTTCTGTCTTGATTTTTCAAGGTTTGTGACATGGAGCTCATTTCAGTCTTAAAAAAATAATGCTTAATTAATACTTCCTGGTTATTTTTGTTTTGTTTCGCTTTGTTTTTGTTGTTTTTTGTGTGGGTTTTTTTTTTTTTTTTTACTTTATTCCCTGATTAAAATTTTTCATATTCTTCTTCTAGTAAGAGATCCTATTGCCTTCAGGGCTGAAGTATTCATTATCATAATCTTATCCTGTGGCCTGAGAGCATAGTTAGCCAAAATCAGCCTTTTAGCTACACTTCAAGATCCTCTTCACCCACAAAAACTATTYAATCTTTTCAAGGACAGATTTCCAGGACAGAATTTCCTAACCTGTGAGCATAGCCTAATTTCTTTCTGACATTGCATGAACAAATAGGTTACTCTCATTTATTGATCAAAGGCATAATATTTCTCAAGGGAAATGCACRATTTCTGCTCTGTGCGTAAGAGATGCATGTCCATTTATGCTGGCTTTAAGAAAGCCTTGAAGTCTCTTTATTAAAGGGAACACATCTGAAAAAAAATCACAATTTATTATGGCTTAACCAAATTGGATAGATAAGATTTTGGATGTCAGTTTTCTATCATGTGATTTAATTCATACTGCAAAAGTATTGTCATCCTGACCTTGCACATTAGAGTTCTGATCTTTTCTCAATACAAGTCAAGTTAATATTATTATATTAATTAATTCATAGGGCTGGTCACGAGTAACAATTAGAAACCACTTCTTCCACTTAAGCAGTAGGAAAGCACTGACTTCTGAGAATGTGCTTTTCCAGTTCAGCTGCATAATAGCAGCATAATATTCCTAACCATGCAATTCAGTAATATCTGTGCATTGCAGAACTGCCTTCCTTCCTAAAAGAAAGATAGTTAAAAACTTCTTCTCTGAATAGCCTTTATCCCCAAATTACATAGTAATATATCATTACTTATGTAATGATACATAAGTTAAAAACATGTCATCTGGAATCTCTCTCTCTCTCTCTGATCCAATGTTTGCACAAAATTTCAGCAACTCAACTACTGTCATTCAGCTATGGTATGGCAKGAGTTCCTTCCCAGTTCTCTCCCGTCATGCCTGAACAGAATACTTGGATAAAGCTTAGTATAATGGAGCTTGTTTGTGCCCTTGATAGCCCAACTCTTCCTTTAAGAGCCATTCTATAAAGATAAATCAGCTAACTCAATTGGATTAGTTTAGGAGTGGTCTAATTAGCTGTCAGTGTGAATCAACAGATTAATCCATCGTCTTCAAGATGAGAGAGAGAGAAGGAAAGGGTTGTACACCAGAATTACCCCAGTCTCCCATGGCATTACCATAAATGTTCCTTTGGGAGAGAATTTTACTGACTTTTTGAAATAGAAATCCATATTAGTGAAGACTATGATGTCCAATAAAAATGCTTGACCTTAAAAAATCATTCACATTATAATTCTGAGCAGTTCGCTTGCAGAGTTTGTGTTCCACAATACCCCCAGCAGAAGCATCAGAATATGTACATAAAGAAGTCGAACAGTCTCAAATATGTAATGTAATTTCCATGTCTTCAAGCAAACACTAACCTTCTGTTCCATTAGTAATGTGTTTGTAGGGATTGCTGCAAATGCCTTGTAGCTTGTCTTGATCTTGTACTGCTAAAAGGGGTAAACCAGAAAGTGGGAAAAGAAGTAAAAAAGGACAGAAGAGGCAGAGGGAGAGACAGAAGAAAGGGGAAGGTATGACAGAATGAAAGACGATTGTAATTGTCTCACAAGCATCTTGCAATGATATAATGTTTACAGATTACTTGGAAAGGTTATATTAACCTAATGTTTCTGTTCAGATTTTAAAGGCCTATTACACACAACTTTTGTATTTAGAAATGAAGTGAAATCTTTGTACCATTTTTTTTCATAGATTTTGACTGCTTTCTACTATTATCCTTGAAGGAAAATCAGGATAGGCTATAGGGTTTTCCTAAGTGTGCTCATGATTTGAAATGATAACACAAAGCTGCTTCTGGTAGTACCTGCACCTTGAACTGCTGCAATACCAGGTGTCCCTGAGATGCTGAAATCAGAGGCTTTTCTGCAGCTAGCTTAGAGAAACTGATTCAGATCTTTATTTTCTGACTTACTTATATTAGTGGAAAGATCATTTAAGTCATAGGGTACTGCCTTTTACCTCCTGAATAAGTAAATCTACTACAGAAATATTTCAAGACAGCTATAGAAACTTTTATAGTGCAACAGCTGTCCAGAGCTGACAAGTTGCGCCATATAAAGTATATGTTTTGGGATGCAAAAAATCTGAGATCAGGTTAAAACATTAATAATTTTAAACAATTTACATTTCAGACTATATTACTTTGCCCAGCGATTTCTAACTCTACTTTACAAACTCTACTTTTTCTAACTTTCTAACTCTACTTTTTTATGATTTCTAACTATACTTTTCTCCTTTGCAATCATAGGTTATAAATTCAGTTTAAGTGAGCACTGAGATATTTCTAGACTCTTAATCACATGACGGCTGGAAATCTTTCTCTTGTAAACAGTTAAATATGTATTTGTAAGATGTTTTAACTTTTATGCAATATCCCAGTGAAAAACTTTGGTTTTGGACTATTCTAATGTTAATCATACTGGTTTAGGAACTAAACAAAGACATTAAWCTATTAAAATGTAAGGGTTAATATTCTGCTTCAATTTACCTTAGCACTTCCATGTACTGTAGAACCTGCAAGCAATGTGCAGTTCTCAAAATAAAGATAATTTAAAATTAATGGAAAATAATTAATTAAATAATTCTTTTATAGGAATTCATTTCTTGACATGCTATTTTGCCATTCTTGAAATGATTAGCATCAATAATTTAGTTTTCTTTACTTTGGTATTTATTAACCTGAATCTGGTTACATTCACATGGCAATCAATAGAAAAATGTTCACTATTGCAAAAAGCGGAAGATTAGTCCCTTTTAAATCTTGTTCAAACTGTCTTTGTGGATTGGCACTGATTTTTGGAACCACAGGGGCACATGCAATTAAACGGAAACTGTATTCCTTTCATCTCTTTCGGCAGCCTAAGTACTGGCACATAAGTATAATCAATACTCATAAATCATAGAATCATAGAATAATAGAATCATTAAGGTTGGAAGGGACCTTTAGAGATTATCTAGTCCAACTCCCCTGCACCYCGGGGTCACCCAGAACAGGGGGCACAGGGCTGCGTCCAAGCGGGTTTAGAAGATCTCTAGAGAAGGAGACTCCACAGCCTCCCTGGGCAGCCTGTGCCAGGGCTCTGTCACCCTCACTGTTAAGAAAATTTCCTTCAAATTCCTATGGAACTTTTGGTGCTTTCCTCCAGTTCTATCGCTGGCCACCACTGAAAAGAGGCCGCCCCMTCCTCCTCACTGTCTCCCTTGAGGTATTTGTAGACACTGATCAGGTCCCCCCTCAGCCTYCTCTTCTCCAGGCTGAACAGGCCCAGCTCTCTCAGCCTTTGCTCATATGGCAGATGTTCCAGGCCTCTGATCATCCTCGTAGCCCTGCGCTGGACTCTCTCCAGCAGCTCCACATCCCTCTTGTACTGGGGAGCCCAGCACTGCACACAGTGCTCCAGATGTGGCCTCACCAGGCTAAGTAGAGGGGCAGGACCTCTCTTGACCRGCTGCAGACACTCTTCTTAATGCACCCCAGGATCCCGTTAGTTTTCTTGGCCACGAGGACACTTGTGGCCACCATGAGGCCGAGGTCCAGAGCTGCTCTCCAGGTCAGTCCCCAGCCGGTACTATTGTCTGGGGTTATTCCTTCCCAAGTGCAGGAAATAATAAAATACTCATAAATACCAATAAAACTCAAAACCTGCAATTCTATCCATAATAAAGACATTACTTAGTTAGCCGTTGAAGCTATTCTTTAATAATGCAGATATGCTGCATGTAATGTTAAAGCACTGTACTTTTCAGGACCCAGGAGCCAATCACCCATGTGTTCTTCAATGCCTAAATATACTGATTAATCTGGTTCCTAGGAATACAGCAGYATTTTTAAAGGTCCACAGAAAGTCATATCTGCTGACCTGCACTATGGCACAAACAGCAAAAAGCAACTCGACAGCTAAATCTGGGGCAAATATCAAGCTGGGGAGTTGTTGCAAAAAATGTCCTATTTGCTGTGCTCAAATGAGCATTAATGACACCCACAGGGCATTTGTACTGAGTGTTAGACACAGACCTATAAAGGCTTAAAAGCAGCAACCAACCATGCCAGTGTTGAGCTCCTCATGACTAATCTTTCCTGCTTTGTGGTAGGTTTAGCAGCTGTGCTGAGCTGTTGCTACAATTAGTTTGTTCACAAGCTAGTTTGAGCAGCTCTGTATGCACTCCTGTGTTAAAGTTAATGGGAAAAATCAAATAATATATAGGAATGAATTCCCATTTTTTTAAAGTGCAACACTGATAAACATAAATGTCCTAAAATATAAAGCATCTGAAAGTATATGTATTTACATATATACACAGATACAAATACTTATATAAGTTCATAGGCTATTCTTTAGTTTCCATGACCTTGCACAGGTTTAGACATCCATATATAAAAGCTCTCCATGAAAGAATCCTTTTTGCAAGCCATGTGAAAACATAATTGCTTTGACATTGTGCTAAGGATACAGTTATGTGAATGTTGAAATGTACATTCAATGTCAAAACTGTGGTTTGAAAGATTCTGATTTAATAGGTGCCTTTTTAATGTTGCCTCAACAGTAGTTGAAGCAGTACTAAGGTTGTAAAATTACACATGCAAAAGTCAAGCATTTTTAGATGTTAAACTTTTCCCTTGACATTCGCTTGGCAACACTGTGCACACAAAGATTTTGTCAAGCATCAACAGCCATCTGATGGAGCAACTGGCTCCTCATCTAGGAATATACTGAGATTTGTGATTGCAGAGTAAGCAGAGGGTCTGATAAAATTAACAAATGAGCAAAACAGAAGTCTGTTGCACTCTTTCATAAACTATGCATGCAAACAAATGAGAGCAGAAGGAAAGGGGAGTGTTGACTGCATGCTGTTAAAAACTATATCATCTCACAGCCTCATATTTTAAAGCCAAAAGGGACCTGCAGTGACCTATCCTGACTGCATTTGATTTAAAGGTTTCAGATCTTTTACATCCCCAATAAGCTTTGGCTATATGATTAAAAATTGCACCAGATGGACATTTCAGGTCTATTAAACTACTGAATGTTCTCCCAATCTCAAAGGGATAGTGGGTTTCAGTGTCACCAAAGAGCACAACTAGCAGGAAAACTGACAGGAGAGAGGGCAGAAAGGGAGTCTCTGCAAAAATAAATGTAAGCAGTCTATGTGTGTGTTATGTGTCACAGCTGGAGCTGGAGTAATTCAGACCTTCCTTCACCAGAGTCTGGCAGTGCACCATGCATTGACTGTGGCAGAAAATGCAGCTACCCTTTGCACACTGCAGGCTCAATTGTCTGTCAACTGCCTCACAATTTTGTCTCAGAGACTTTTTTTTTCCTTGGAATTTCTACAATTTCACTTTTCTTTTTATTTCATTGAGTAATACTGACAGGGTGTAGTGACACGGTGCAGCTGCGCGTGGTACAATGGTTCCCTTTGCATTGTTTATTTTATTTTAAAGAACCATTTTTGACAACTGCTGCTTTGTACTGATTTAAGCCTCTCATTTTCAATTAACATTTTCCAAGCACTTCAAGTCACCCCTACCATGACAAAGCTGTTAGGAACACATCTGACACAACTTGATCTGGCAGACCAGGCTGTACATTTGTGCTGTTACCAAATAAATCAATAATCTATGATAGGCTTTCTGTGCTGGGTAGCGCGCCCTGTCTGCCAGAGGAAAGTTCAGATATTAGCAAGAGGAAACATAAAGGGAGCAGAGGYAAGACAGAGGAAGCTGGAAGGCTTCTGCAGCTTGGCTGTCTTCTGCCGCCATGCCCTCCTTCATGGACAGAAGTTCCTCCTGCTTTCAGAGACCTATCTATCTAATGCGTATTTTTACCTGCTTCCCTTTCCTTCCCCTGCACATTCCAGAATTTTATCTTTACATTTAAAACATGGCTGGAGCCCAGGCCCTCCTGTAGCCGTTGCCATCATTGCTTATTCTCACCCAGCTGGGACCCCATTCCTTGTGGATGACAAGCAGCAGGAGCGTGGCTCATTCACCAAGTGTGAGACGTTTGTATTTGCAGTAGCACATGTCATTGGAAGCTTGTGGTTTGGGCTGTTTTTTTTTTTTTGCTTTCTGCCTAGCACAGTATGAGAGCAGCACTGAAGCAAGTCAGTACTTGGCTGCCAAGCTAGGGTAAGATCAGGCAGAAGGGGGGCAGCCACGTGGCCGGAGCAGGGTGGCTGAGAGCTCAGAGCTTYGCCAGCGATGCCTCAACCACCTCCCACAGCAGGATACAAAACCAGGGGATGCAAAAGCTGAGTATGCAAAGCAGAGCACCTGATGCGGCTGAGCTTGGCACTGAGAGAGGAAGAACTGATGAGAGGTCCCATTTGAGCCACCTTCAGGGCAGGGGACATCACTGAGAACAGGCTGGGGTTGCCACTACGGCTGATATCATAGCAGCCAGTTTAAGTAGATCAGCTGCTTCTAACTCAGCCCTGCTCCTAAAAAATCACCATATTTTCACTATTTCCAGTGGGAATGCATTACCTTGGGGAGTACAGAAAATGTTTTATGGTTTTCTTTTTGGCATATTGTTGTATTAGGTGAGCTTCAAAAATAATAAAGTGCATGAAATGCATTTAAAGCCAGTAGACATAAATCTGTCTACACTAATATCTCCTTACCCTGACTAACAATGTATTTTATTTTTATGCTAAATCATCCCTATCATTTCTCTTCCGTAATGCAGAACATGTTGCTAGCAATTCAGTACAGTGGCATTTAAACTCTTGATGGTTCCTTTTTTAAAATTTTTGCCTAGCTCATTCATTTTTCTATTATTGTGCAATATGGGTGTCATTTTTTCTCATGGAGACAAAGCACTATTAGAAAATAAGCATGCACTAAGAGTACCTTGGGTTTGATGTTCTCATTGTCAGAAGGCAGGGAAAAGGATTGTGGTGAAGTCAGCTCTCTGGGTCTTGATAGCAGTGTGCATGGTGAGTTGTCTGAGACAGGAGACCTGCACTTTAGTACTGGTGAGGTGACAGACTGCTTGGGACTTGGAGAGTAGGAATTAGATCTATAATTTGTGCGTCTTGATGAGGAAGTAAGCTGCAGTGGCTGGGAATGAATACTATAACTCTGAGGAAAAGGTGAGGCAGTATCAGGCTGAGAGGAGGATGAATGCTTTGAGATATTTAAAGAGGTAGGAGAGGAGGCACTCAGCTCTTGATTAGACCTGTGGGATGAATTTGATTTAGATCTGGAAGTCGAAGGTGAAAGACTTGGGGAGGGAGATGAGTCCTTCTCCAGAGTGGGAGAGACCATGCCATTCTGACCAGGAGAAACAAGTAGAGGATACGACTGGCAGGTAAAGATGGGTGAGTAAGTGTGCACCCTCTGCGACTTCTGAGGTCCTTGGGATGTGGAGAGCGGATAAAGCATCTCTTCTGGAGGACAGGGAGATGAGTGTTTCAGGGCACGAGGAGACATGGCAGAGGCAGACAGCATAGGCTGTAAACGTAGAGATGCAGTTGATTTTCTGTGGGAAACAACAGGGGATGACAGAGGACTTAACGAGTCTGGAGAAGGCATTTTGTGGGAAAGGTGCTTTTTTGGGGATGATGACTTAGCCCGAGGGGTTGCGTGAGGTTGGGAGGATAAGGACACATGGCGAGAGAATCCCGAAAGCCAGCTCTCCTCCCTGCTTGGAGAACCAGGCCCAATAGAAGGACTTGAGACATATTTCTTTGGGGTTGGTGGAGTTGTTTTGAACTTCTGATCTATTGCGAGTGTTGAAGAACCAAGGGAGCCAGGAGAAAATGTAGGGCAGGAAGCAGGGGAGAGTGGTCTTTGCTGAGAAGAGCCCGACCTCAAAATAGCTGTTAAGAGAGTCAGCCTGGTTGGCAGAGGGGGTTTAACTCCTGATTTTACTGGATTTCCTCTAGATGACATTTGTGTGCACGATTCGCTCACACTAGCTATGGTTGAAGTGGAACCATAAAGAGAGGGTGGGGACAAAGGTTTAGGGCTAGGGGATAATGAATGTGTTATTATGTGTACAGGGATGGGACTCAAAGCATTCAATCTTTTGGAAGATCTGGGAGATAAAGGCTGAGCAGACGATGCTTGAATTTCAGCTGAATATGGAAGACCTGAGGAGGGACTTGGACTTTTTAATGGRACTGAGGACTTGGTGAATTCCCTTGTTTCATAAATACAGGCAGAGGTAGAGAGACTTGGTGTTTGTAGGTTATTATATAACTGAGAACTGGAGTAACAACTGTTTAATGCAGAAGTGGATATATTAGACATGGAAGGAGGTGGGCTACGGAAAGCAGACTGAAAGTAGAGAGATGAATCTTGTTTAGAAGACTCGGTTGGTGACTGCCAGCTCYTATGGGAGTCTTCCAGTGAAGAGGCTTCATTCAGGTTAACCGTGTCACCACACACTACTTTCGGATTAGTTGGAGAAATTAAGTGGAGAGCAGGCGTTTTAGAGGAAAGATGATCAGAGGTAGAAAGAGTAGAAACTAACTGGAGAAAAAAGAAAAACAAAAATGTTAGCATAGATGGACTCTGTGGAACTGTTAAGCATGCCACATCTCACTTCTGTGGCCATGCACATGAAGTATTCATTAGTACTGTTCTGTGTGCTGAAATCAAAGGGCTGTCTCAAGCTAAGTGATACAGCCTAATGGATAACTCTYTCATGGGAGGTGACAGAGCACAACCAAGTTTTGGGTCACTTTATTTTAACAAGATTTTTGTTTACATGATAGGAGCAGGGTTCAAGGCTGCTGTATTTTTTATTTTCAGTGAMAAACAAGACAGCCATGCCATCAGTGTCCCAAACTCCAACACCACTTATATTGTGTGAACATAGCTTCAGTTAGGTACTATCATCCCATTTCACTGTACCCGCTCAGCAGAAAGTAGCCCTTCTGTAAATGAGATTCAAGTGCTCATTTTCTTATTCAGTAAACAACACCTTCTGCAGCACTGTGATATCAGAATGAGAAATTTTCTCAGAAACTGCTTAAATCAGAAAATGCAGTTTGCTTCTCATTCTTCTTGTCATTTATAGAACAATGTGACAATTTAAAGGCAAATAAGAGCCTTTGTCCCCTTCCCGCTGTCTTACAGTACAATAATAAAACAGTAATTAGCTCTTTCATGAGTGCCTTTTTTCTTACATTTGCCCTAATTAGGATTTGGCAAAACTAATTAGAGTATGCAATTATATTATCAACTCTTGCATAGTTTTATACTTTTGAAGAAAGCAATTATTTCAAAATATTCCAAGTTATTATAATACAAAGGTTAAAAACTAAGGAATATACAATTTGAATAAAGTATATCAATGTGAAATAGTGTGCTAGGTTGAACTTTAAAAATTGAGAATCTACAAATTATTAGCCAGCTTTTGACTGAGCAATCTGAAAGCAGGGAAATTGACTCTATTCCCTACAAACTTCATGTGAACAGAAAAGTATCTATTATCCAACACCCTGAAATGACACTCTGTAAAACATTMTCATAATATCCAGTCTTCACATACATGACTTGCATATGGTTTTGGCTTAAGTAATAAATCCTGATTTWTACACATAAGAATCTGCTTCAAGAGAATGAAGAATTACTATAACTTGATATCAGCATGTCACAAAACAGAAACAAGTACCAAACATATTTATAATTCTCAAGTGACAGTGAAAACATGCTGGAAGAAGCTGTGACAAGACAAGACATCCAGGTTTTTAAGGACTAAAGGGAACCCAAAAGCTTAAGTTAAAGGAAACGCTAAATATGCACAGCAGAAACCTGTTAACCCTTGTAGCTTACAAGTGAGTTCTTGCTGATAAATGATACCATACAAATTGCAGCCCTTGTAAACTGAGGAGATGCTTTTATAAGACGCCATCAAAAATACCAAGGGATTGCCTTCACTTATTGCAGTAAAAGCCATTTAATCTTCCTCAATCTGTATCTCTGATAAGAAAYCTTAAACTTAAAGCATTAAGCTATACACAAGGCAACATTAAGGTTGTATAAAAATAAATGTGTGTATCATAATATATATTCTCCTAGACTGAAAAATTATCACTGTTGTTGAAAAAAATATGCTCATACAAAATAAAGAGAAATACTGGATATTATTTGAACGTAATAGACCGATATTTAACAACTACTGAAAAGCATTATTTGATATGTTGTGAAGTATAAAGTTATTGAACAAGTTAAAAAGGAGGAAGGTAATATTTCTGATAAATTGGAGCAGTCTGATGAATTTTAATAATGAGTGCTAGAAGCTCATCAACTACCAAAACAAAATTGGAGGAGGAAATCTCTGCATATGAAAATGGAATAGATAAATTTCCCATACAAAGGCAGTGGATTAAAAAAAAATGAGAATGAGTATCAATTTCCAGAATGAAAGGACAGAAGATGAATGGACTTATAACTTGATAAAACTTAATAAGAAAGATTTAATGGCAGCTAGGAATAGTTTCATGGTAGCAGATGATAACTATGCTCCTGGAAGAGCACACATTTTTCTGTAGTCTTTTTCTAATTTAAATACTATTCAACATTTATGTGCTGAACTAATTGGACTGTTATTCAAGTCTTCTAAAAACATTTTGCCACTATTTTGCAATGTTAACTACACGTGTGAGCAATCATTCTCTTATTTACAGAATCATAGCAATGTTGGTGTGAAGTGACTTCTAGGCTCATCTAGTCCAGCCTCCTACTCACAGCGATGCTATCCCTGATGACAGCCTGTCATGGTGGTGTCTAGCCAAGCCTTAGAAGCCCCTAAGGATGGTGGTCCTCCCACCCCTTGGGGCAACCTGGGAGGTCACTTACCAGAAACAAATCCTTGTTGCTCTGACACCTACTGAGGAAGCTTTTCCTAATGTCCAGCTAGGACTTCCCAAGCCTCAGTTCATGACCACTGCTATTTTGCCTACTACTTTGGAAAAGATTTGGGCTCTGCCATCTCTCCTTCCTTCAAGGCATTGCAGGCTAGATACCTCTTTAGCTACCTCTTTGCCACARTAAACAGCCCATCTCCCTCAGCCTTATCTCACAGATATCCCTGGCCATATTGGCAGCTTTGTGCTGGATCCTCAACAGTTCTTTGAACTGGGGAAAAGAAAGGCAGACCTGGCACATTATTGCAGATGGGAACTCACCCATGATGAGTAGATGGGATATAACATCTTCCCTTGATCTGCCAGTCAAAACTCTTCACAGATAGCAGTTTACTTCATTTGTGGTGACAACTYACTTCTGTTCACCTCCAGCCTCAACCACAACCCTCAAGTTCCTTTCAGCTTGTCTGTTGCACAGTCCATTACTTTCCAGCCTGTACAGATGCATGGGTGTTTTTGTGTGTCCAGGTGCAGAACTTAATACTTCTCACTGCTTACTTAATGAGTTCTGTTCACCCATTTCTCAGTGTCCCTCTCCTCTCATCCACTGATCCTCTCAATCACATCAGCCAACATTCTCAGCACCCTTGAATGAATCCCATCCAGTTCCATGAATCTGATTATGGCCAGCTTCTCTAAGTGTCCCCTAATCTGTTGCTCTCCCACTGCTGGTTGCCGCTCTTGGCTCCAAACTGATAAATGAGGAGGTGTGGAAACCAGCTTTGCAACAATCCCCATCCAAAAAAAAAAAAAAAAAAAAAAAAAAAAAAAAAGTAGCCACATTTTCCCTGAACTTCCTCTTAGTTTCTTTCTTCCACATTTTCTGCCTTAGCCAGGCAGTCTACAATATCCTCAGTATTATTTCTCCCTCTGTCTTGGCCTAGAGACTCTCAACAGAAATGTCTCCTCTTTCTAGCTGCAACTCCACACTGTCATGAAGTTCTAACACAAGGTGCAACTCCATTTCATCTACATCCCTGCTCATCCATCCTCTACCAACATCCTCTACCTCAGGCAATACATACATACTATCCCATGTCTTTTTAACTACCTCCATTACATTTACAAAAAATACTAGRCTTTTTAAAAGACTTTCATTTCCCAAATTCCTGCTTTTCTTCTTTGTATACCCATTTACCAGGTGTAAAGGGCCATCTCATAGGCATGGAAGGACACAGAAGATGCTCCTGAGATGGGCTGATAAAACAAGAAATGGGCTGGTGAAACAAGAAAAGTATGTAAAACTAGTAAAAGTAGATGCCTAGAAGGTAAAAATGTGTGTTGGAGAGGATCCAACTTGAAGAAGTCTATCCTGGTGCCTGTTATCCATGCTTTGGTCTCAGTAGAATTTGATTATAGAAGGGAAAAAATAAAGTATTTTCCCTACTTCAACCTGCAAATTGAGAGCCAGAGAGACAAGATGTTGGAGATTGGGGAACTCATAAACATCATCATAAAATATCTGAGCACAGCACTGTAAATCAGATTGAGCAGACCCAGTTATTATAGATGCCAGCCATAATTGTACATTTTTTACCAAACTACTGAGGTCTGTAGTAGTTTGTAGAGCTTGACTGATTTGTCTGGAAAAGTCAAACCAGATGACAGGCACTGGACAAAGAAATGTACTGATCACAGAATCACAGAATATTCAAGGTTGGAAGGGACCTCTAGAGATCATCTAGTCCAACCTCCCTGCTCATATTTCAATAAAGAGAAAGTCAGAAAAAGTAATAACTGAGAAAACATCGAATAAGAATCAGAACAACAATGATGAGCATAAAAGTGTCCTTACCTTGTGAATACACTTGAAGATATTTAGAAAATAAAGATAGAGCAAGTCCTAAGGATTTATGACTTACAAATTAAGGAGAGAGATACATCAGCTATACTGTATGCTACTTCACTTCACTTGCAGATGAATCATTATTAAATACATATTTTAATTCCTTGTTCAGTGCCATTGCATCTGTATTTTCTGTTATATAATCAAGAAAATCTCTGTTTACTTATCAAGTCAGCAAAAAGTTAAGATATGGCATATATAGATATATATATTTTGTTCTGTATGGTCTTAAAAAGAAATCCACCAAACTGTTACAGTGGCTTTTAAAAGCTTTTTTAAAAACCCAACTAAACCTTAAGAAAATTTTCATCCTGAAATCTCCAGAAGTAAATTTGTATTTTTCTGAGACTCTTTCAAAGCCTGCTTCTCCTAAATAGATATATTTCCACTTACTAAATTCTTACTGACTTTGTTGGGAGTTTGAAAGAATATATGAATATTTCATAATGTTGTGTAGCTGAGAACAGAGCATCTTTCTCATTCAGAATCTCCTAAATCAAAACTGGCACTGTGAATTTGATAAAAACATTGAGTAACACAAGCATTTGAGCACATGACAGAAAATCATATTCATTTTCAGAAACAAAGTAAATGTTCTTTGTTTTYCTTAAAATATCATTGCAGAATTGCATTTTCAGCTCCAGGGAAATTCCACCTAGGGCAAACAAAATGCCTGAATCTACTCCATGTGCGAAAGATTCTTCTATTTTGCTTAACAGAGAGTTTTTTTGACCATATGTGCACCCCAAGGAAAGGGTATCAATGCCCTCTCTAAAATGTGAGCGTTAGCTTTTTACACAGGTCATCAGACTCATACATCTTCTAAACGAAACATTTCTAAGATTGCTTTTTGAATTTTCTCTTCTAGGGAATTAAATCTGAGGTTGTATGTCCAATATAGATCAAAAAAATAAAATAGATTTTTCATCTTCGTTAGTCCTTTACACCTGTGCATAATCAGTGCTAACTAGCAGTTAAAATAATAGGATTTTGCAGCCTCTCTCTTCAGTCTAAAGGGCTGCACCTGGTGCTGAGAAAAATGCAGGCTTGGGAAGCCAAATTCTAATAATTCAGATCATTTTTAAGCTCCATTGATTTCAATGACCTAGGCCAATTTAGTCTAGCAAGGAATCTAACACCATCTGATTAACTCTCTGTCATGATAAGCTGCTCCAAAAGGAAAGAAAGAAAAATAGATCTGCATTACCTGTTCCATCTATACATCAGAGCTATAGATGTCATAAGGGCAGAGTGTATTCTGTTTTATACTGAAGAACTGACTAATTAAAATGCTAATTAAAAAAGAATATCTGCTTTAGAAAGCAAAAAAAAAAAAAAAAAAACCTTTAGAAATTTGCTTTTGAAAGTGACACAGTGTCCATAGCCTGAAAACTTTGGTGAGGAAAGGTTAGCTGTGGAGTTGAAGGAATAGGTTACCTGCTGTTTGTGGTGCTGGCCAGTGCTGTGGGAAGCACTTGACCCGTGTAGATCCCCAGGAGTTCTTCTGGCCTCGCCACCAGCAGACACGTGGGACGGAGCCAGCAGTCGAGCACTGACGGGCCCGTAGCCATTGGGAGCCTGCTGAGCACTGTGTGAGGCAGCAGATACTTCATCTTCCTCTCCAGAGTCTGTAATCAGGATAAACTCGGCCTTAAAGAGATCATTCTCCTGCATTTCTGCTTTGTTTGAGTTGCCGCTTGGGGGCTGGAGAACGCTGTGGGCACTGTCTTGCCTGGCTCTACTCTTCAAGGCCGGTTCTTCAGCAGCTGTGTTTGACTGCAAAAGATGTAAGGAGAGATATCTATATCAGCTGCATTTCTCATGAACACAGGAGTAATTTTAGCTTGCAGAGGTGGCTGACACRAACAGTGCAGAGGGCTTCTTCCAGGCCCTCTGTCCCTCCTGGGAAGCCAATGCAGTGGGTTTGTTTCAGAGGGATCCTACGTTCACTGCAGCAGCAGGAGGCTTGGAGCAAAACGATAGCCTGAATCTGGGGCTGGAGCTGAAAGAGGGGTGCAATCAAGCCGAAGGAGCTGTCAGACCCAACTACACGACACGATGGGAAGGAACCCGCACTGTGGGATCCACGGAGGCAGACAATACTCCTCAGAGGAGTCTGACGGAAAAATCTGGGGCAAAACCTATACATATTAATGAAGAAACAAAGGCCTGGGAGACAAGGCATTCTCTGCAAAGGGCAAACAAAGAATCTGAGGTCAGGGAGCGTTACTGTATGCTTAAGAGCAAGCACTGCAGCACAAACCATGGTTGTTCTACTTATTCTTTGTGCTTTCSCTCACCAGCATGGAACTTCCCAAGTATACTTGGAATAAGAGCAGGAATAGTGCAAGCTTGGCATCATCAAATCATCTGTTATTGAATCTGTCAGGGCAAATAATATTTCTCCTGAAGGGGGTAATGGAGCTAAGGAAATGGTACTGCCGAAGAAATCCTGTAGATGGGGCTCGTGTTGGCATCCTGCTTGAAGAACATATCATGAGGACAAATTTCTATTGACAGGCCCAGGAATTCCTGAAATTTTGTTCTATTTGAAAAAATATAAACAGATAAATAAATAAATAAATACCCTGGTATATAAAGGTAGATACCCCAAGGGTAGGTTTTGGGGAGAATTATTTGCATTAGCTGTTGTGGTGCATTTTTTATTGCTCATGTTTTGTTTTTGTTTTCATTTGTTTGTTTTTTGAAATATTGGCCATGCATAGACAGCTTAAAAAAGAGAGCCAAAGATACTCTCGGGTCTCAGTACTGCACTTCATGTTCAGCAAGTTTTCTCTATCTACCTAGCCACATGCTAAAACAAATAGAGTAAGACAAATCTCAGTAATTCTCTTGTTTTACCTGGGACAGCGCTTAAAGCAAAGCCAATACTGGACGGCTTTGTAACGGCATGTAACTAATGGATGTTTTCATCCTGAGGATAATATTTTAGTGTATGTCTATTCAAACAAATCCACCTTCTGCCCAGATTTAACCTCTTTTTAGCAAGATTGGCCTCTGGAAACATGTTGAGGTTCAGGGCTTGGKCAAGCTCTTGGGCATCTCCATTTGTGTGGGAGTGCAAAAAGAACCGCAGCCCCAGCTACATCCCAAGCAAGGAGCTCTCTGTGACAAAAGAGCAGAAGAGCAGTGTATGTATTAAAATAAACCTGAGGGTTCTAGTTTTCTTTTCAATACCATGGAATAAAATAGGAGGCAACATATGGTGTGAGACAGGCAAGAATGAAGGTGTAGTGAACACTGTGGGCTGACTAAAGGCAGGAGAAGCAGTGCTGTGATGCTGTTGGGCTTGGGCTTCTCTGTCACAGGAAGTCATCGGGACCAGCTTTCTGAAGCAAAAAAATAGGCTTTCCCTTTGACTGATGTACTACTACACAGTTATGAAAGGGATTGGCACCTTAGCTGGCAGCCACATTGCTGGCATTTAATGAAAGCAGGATCCAGTGACCAAGTCGTGGTGGATTCCTGTGGGATAGTGCTCCCCTCACAAGACTTTGCACCTGGGGAAATGAGGAAAACATCCCTCCTCTCTGCCAAGAATATGGCACTGCGTGACTGACAAAGGACACTATTAGAAGGGGGAAGTGTTTGCTTCACCTGTGATATAACCTCTTCTGGAAGCAAAATGTTGAGCAGATATCAGCCCTCTCTTGGGCAATGTTTGTGCATCTCTGGTAGACATGTAATTTAAAATCAAGCACAAGTCAAGAATTAGTTCAAGGTAAAGAGCATCAGCTCAGGGATGCTTAGGACAGATTTTTCCACATCTTTTCTGAGAGTGGCAAAATAAACACAAGTAAAGAAAATACATATAAGTAAAATTCTACCTTATGCGTAGTTTCTTGACAGCTCAAATCCTTTGGGTCCTCAGGGAGTCTTACAAGGAACTTGGAGACATCTACAACTTCAAAATGAGTTGGAAGTTGTCCAATGGACGGAACAAATGTGAAGGTCAATGGCTTGGTTCCAGCTTCACGGGAAGAGATCTATAAAATGCATAATTAATTCAACTCTCTTGTATGGGCAAAGACTTTTGAAATACGAAATAACATACAGCGTTTGTATTAATGAGTTCATCTGCATAACTAGAAGTCTATTACTAGCTCCACTGGCCAACAGGTTTTGTATCAGATCAGTGTATATTTTGTACAAAACATAAGATCTGTTTTTACTTAGACTAAAATACCTGTATTTGTCATACCTGATCRCATTCATCAATACTGCATATATTCTAGTAGCCTGATGCAGAGGACAGGAGAAAACTTACTGGGCAATTTGGTATTCTTTACATCTACCTAACCAGAGGCAGAGAATCAAATTCTGTGCATTTAATTCTGCTTTTATCATTGTTTAATTGCACTTTAGAAGACCAACAGGGTGTTTACCATTACTGCTGTGTTTGGAAATAATGTAGTATTACATTGTACAAATACAAATACATTAAACATTTTGCTTAACAGCTTATAAAAAYTGGAAAAACATGTCATCAACAAAAGGAAAGGAAACTTGTTTATGCCTTGTTATATCAATGCAACTACTTCTGAACAATATCTGAATGATATTCTGCTTCAAGGAAAAGATTTCCCTCTGCTTTCTTTAGGCTGTTCAGCCACCATAAACCAGCTATGTAAGTGTCTGCCTTCTCATTTCTCCTTCCTCACCCTAGCTTCCCATTAGGACCCTGAATTGTCCAGAGAAGAAGAGAGACCAAGAGAATATGTCTTCATCTAGATGTCATCTTGACATTGAAGTCAACATTTATAGCACTCTCCAGTCACTTTACCCGCTTCATAGAAGATACCAGACTGGAAAAATAAGTCAGTGGAAAACCTTTGAGGTGTTTTGACAGTTGTGAGGGAGAGGAACTGTGAAGGCTTGAACAAGGCGCCCGGTATGGGAAACCACAGCCCACCCCAGACTACTGAACCAGACCCACTGTTTTTTCTCATTGCTGGTTGGAGTACAAAATCTCTTTCCGAGTCAAAATTACTGAATTTTTACCATTTTTAGTTGTTTCCCATTTTTCCTTGTTTCATCAGCTGAGTCTGTAACTCTTAATTTCTTCTTCAAGAATCTCTAAGATGCAGAACTTTGAACTACAGTTCAATAGTTGAATTCAATTCAATTCAAGTTGAATTACAGTTCAATACAGTGCTACAACAGGACTCCATTGCTTTGACTATTTTGTTTGCTTGTTGCTTAAAATCTACTATAAATTTGAAAACTCTGGCTCTCATGCTTCTTTGCAAATTACATCTATAAGCAAGTAGCAATTAGGAGGCATAGTGAAATACTCCACATGACTCAGTCTTGTGGTGACTGGAATGCTAAAGACAGGCACAGATTTTCAAATTTTAAAAACTTAAATGCATGTTCATTCCACTATCTTAAAGCTGTCTGATAGAGGGCCTGTATGAAACAGAGGCAGGTTATTTGTACAAACCCTACACRTGAACATTTTCTCTACAGTTCAGGAGAAAATCCTCTTTCTGAGTCACATACAGAACAAATTTCCAGGTGTCTGCATCTAAATCTGAAAGAATGTTAGGATTTATGCTATGATTTTTGAAAGTGAAATAGATATCTGAATCAATGGAGACATCTCAGTTTTGAACTTGGGCCCTATATTCAGAGTGGCAGAGGGAAAATATCTCCTGATTTGCTTCCACTGCTTCACACAGCTGGCCAAGAAAGAGAGAGCAGGATGCTCAGCCTGAAGAGAGCAGTGTTTGTTCCATATTGCATCRGGATGGCATGATATACTGGATGACATCTTAGTCAAGGGAGGGCATACGTCTGTCCTTCTCTTAGCAGCCAAGGTACCCATATTTTTCATAAGGCAATTATACAATTTCCCAAAGCAAGGCTGGTATGGTAACTTCATCACCTTGTTTGTGACAGAGCATCTTAAGTGCCCTGGCCTTAATAACTAGCACAAGCAGGTCCAGGTCCAACTCACAGAGCCCAGGTACAGACACCTCCCCTCCCCAGTACCTGCTGTGCCAGAAGGTGCTCCCGAAGAAGAAGGATTACCTGCCCTCAGACAGCAGCATCTCCCATGTTTTATGTACAGCATGATTTATGTACAGCTCACCCCATCCATCATGGTCTTACATCACACCTGTGTCTCCCCTGGCATCAGCTGGAGATGGCCTTTGCTTTCCTGAAGCTCTGTGGCTGGACTTTCATCTTGCAGCTCCAGTCAAGAAATGCAGCTAGCGACACTGGCTACCTCAGTTGTCCTCACCAGCATTTTACCTTCCCACCTCACCCTCTTATCATGCATTTGTTTGATACTTGACATGAGCTGTTTTGCACCAGTGAGTATTCTTGTGTTGGAGAGTAATATGTTGGGGCATAAAAGATTCCTTACGACAGAAGAAGGAAATATAGAGTGGAAAAAAAAGTATGCAAATAGTAAGCCCTCCACATAGATTTATAGATAATTCTAATCAAATGTGTTAGTATAACTAAACTCATGGTACTTTATATATTTGCGATGCAGAAATGCAGACAACAAACTCAAGTCATGTGGGTCCACATTATTAAAAGAAAATCATGTCAACATCCCCTCCCAGATTTCCCAGAGCCTAATCCTTCACACCGAATTTTATTGCTTTATTGGAAAAAAGAAAGAGCACCATGAAGAAYTTCTTACTGCATTTGTCCTAAACACATCATAGAAACAGTCATCAGAACTGATTCCAGGCTAAAACAAAATGGTGTTTCTATCCTTGAAGAGATGAAAGAAATGACTTCCAGGATTTAATTATGCCCATTAATAGCTTCTCTGGCATATATGTGTAAACAGCAGATAAATATCCTTTAATTATAGCAAAATACTTATGTGAGACCTTCTTGTAATTTTGCTCTTTCTCTGGATCCAGAAACAACAGCAGAAAGATGCAATGCCAAAGATTTCCTGCTGTTAGAATTCACTTGAATCAATGGATTTACTATGGTTAGAAAATATAATCTGTATGTCTGTTCAAGTAAATGTTAATGATTCTTGTTCTGTATTACATGTTTTGCTTTATCCATAATAAAATAACTGCTTGGCTTTAATTTTATTCTTTCAGCTTATTTCTTTGAAGACTATCAATTAAAGGAGTTAATGTAAATAATATTTGAATATCCATTAGGGGGATATAAGCTTCTGCATGAAATGCTGCTTTCATTTCAACAAGAGAAACTTATTCCAGATGACTTCCATGACTTTCTATACCATCAATTTACAAACAGGTTTGTTGCATAATTCATGCCTTCAATTTACGACTGGCCTAAAGGTAGCTAATAAAATTACGTTAAGTGTTATTTTTATTACCATGGCATCCAAACTCCTTTACTTGTAAAGTACATTTATTGTCTTGGGTACTATATGAAGACAAATGAATACTTTTATTTAATTCGCTCAGTCTTTATGCATTCAGCATAGTGCCTGTTTGGCCATTGACGCTGAGGTCCTAGTGTGGATTTCCTCCTGGAATACAGATTGTTCACATGAAATTGAATCTGTTGGTTTGCATTACTGCTTCTTCCACTGATTTGCTAATGCAAGTAATTTGGCTAATAAAATAATACCCTAAAAAAAATTAACTACTGAGGCACAAAGTGCTTCCTTTTGAGGCTATTTATTCACTTACCTAAAGGACCAAAAGGGGAATATATACATAAATAATAACAAAATAACAAGTGCGTGAATCATGACATGGAAATATGCTGACTGACACGYGGTTTTGGTCAGGGCTTAGGTTCACATGCCCGCAATTCCTGTGGGCTAAACATAGCCCTGATGTGCAGAGCACAGCTAAATCCTTCCGCAGAGGCAGCAAGGGGAGCCCCCAAGGCCCCTCCTGCCCTGCCACCCCTCATCTCAGCCTCCTCACCGGCTTCAAAGCCAACGTGAGCCACAGAACAGATCCAGAACAAAGCCAGTCCACCACACAAGAAATCATCAGTTAAGGAAGTGWAAGAGTCTTCAATATATTTTAATCTCCTGACTTATCATAGCATGGCTATCATAGCAACGTCATATGGATTTGCTGATTATTTTAGTATGATATATATTATAATATGAGCTCTGGCTTATCTCAAACCTCCTGCAAACAGCCACAGATGATCATCTGAACACCAGCCTTCTAGCCTGAAACTTCAGTGGAAAAGTTAAATCCATTCCAAAAGTCCAGGATGAAATTACAGCTCCGCTGCAGTTTGTGCCAAAATCCCCATTGACAGCTGTGGTCCAGGATGTTTCCCAAGCCGCTCATCTAGCTCTGTTACGTACGCATTGTATCATGTTGAATAAATCACTTTTAGCCTCTTTCTGTACAGAAGAACACACTAAAACTCACACACAGAAAAATATTATTTTGAAAATTAACATGTATTAAGTTCTAGAAAGAAACCATGAAATGTAATATAAAATTGTAATCTATTATTTGAATTGCAAGGGTTCCTGCAGTGAAATCCTTCTTTTCAAGAATCATTTCAATTAGCTCTTCAGCGCAGCAGACTTCATACAACCATAACTGCTCTTTCATACTAACCTGCACAGACGCAAGTAAGCATGGTGTAAAGTAAGCAAATATAACCTTTAATTTCTTCCCTTGCAGTGGAGGAGTAAAATATCCCGAGTGTYACATTTAATTAACTTAATCAAGTGCAGCTTGACTACACGCATGTACAACAGGAGGTCCCAAGGGGACCTGGATGTATGTTTTGGTAGCACCAAGGTCCTTAAAGCCCTTAGTTGCTCTAGTCCATCCAAAAGACGCTGCTCCAAGGAAGCAACATTTTGCAAGCTAAACCCCACACACAGTCACATAGGTATACACAATATATGCTTGTACAACATGGTAATATTCTTCTGGCCACCCAAAGGACTGCAGCCTGATTAGTCTTAGCCAAACAGCAGCAAGGTGCAAATGATCTCAGGCTTCCAGTCCTTTGCTAGATGAATCCACCTCGGTTATGCAGGGAGGGATCTAACATTAGCCTGAAATGACAGCTCAGCTGTAAGAGCTGCTTATGAATTCAGCCCCACAAGAGTCCCAGACTGCTGCTGTGCTACTTGAAGTAGGATCTAAGCGCAGTCCCATAAACATGTATGACAATTTCCCTTATTTTCTTTTCCCCGAAACTTCCTTTTTCAGTAATCAGATCTAGTTACCAGATCAAGTCTTGGGATACAATGCTAACAAGGAACCTCAGGTTTATGGCCGTGCACATCTGTCACATGCACTCAGCTCTCTAACGACATCCGAGGAGTTGAGTGCCTGTGGGATTCAGTGGAGCAGACCACAGCACTTGCCCCATGAGTGTGARGGGGTCCTGCCTGAACACACAGCTTCCCTAACCCACCTGAACTGTGCGAGGCCTCTGCTCCTGTATCCCACCTTGGTGTCGGCTCTTGCAGCCCACCTTGAAGGCTCGGTACTAATTTAGATGGTGCGGATATGAGGGGTGCTATAAACGACACCAGGTTGGAGATGATGTGTGAAATCCCTCAGGGACTTTGGTGAGGGCGGGCTGGACTACAGGCATCTCTCCCCAAGATATGGCTTATAGTGAGCTCATTGCTAGGACAACCTCTTTAGGAGTTTTAGACTACTGCCTTGACAGTCTCTTTCCACCATCTCTCAGCACAGATTTGAAGTGCCCCTGTGATCCAAGCCTGTGCCTTACACAGCAAGAAACAACCAGCTATGGCCCATCATGCCACCATCACCTGGTACAGCAGCATTAATTCAAAAAAAAAAAAAAAAACCCAAAAAAAAACCCTTCTCAGATCTGAAGGACCACTGGTTGGGGGTTACTATCACTTACAGAATCAAATCAAGTTTTGCAGCAATTTTTAATTTTAAAATAATTGATCAGACAGGGGAAAATATAAGGTTGATGTGATTTGCTCATGGCAGCACGGAATTTATCAAGTTGTATCTTGTGTTCAGATTCTTCCACTATGGCAAAACTTGCTTTTTCATTTCTTTTAAACCTCTGAAGCATGACATTTYCAATGTCATGTCTCCAATACTCCCATCTTAAAATATTACTTCTTGCATCTGGGCATTTTTCTTGCTAAGGAGCTTCATTTTGGAGCAGGGAAGTGARGGATATAAAGAAAAAGGTAAAGATGCATAGCTTATATTTTCAAAGGTGATACATCTCACACCCACATATCTATGATGGATAATAGTACAGCTTGCGCACTTACAAGTTATCCCCCTAGTTGGCCATGACATACTCTCAGATATGATTTTCAAGAAAGCTACCTGGTTTGTGGATTTTTCAGCCTTTTAATCAATGAGAAAATATTAAAAAGAAATCAGATGCTTAAAGAGATTTCATAAAATGCAAATTAAATCTTAATCTTTATCCATTCTTAGAGGACATGTTTGAGGAGTTCAGTTTAGCTTCTGTGGTTCCACCAAGCAGCCCTATAACACCAGCTAGCCTAGGTCCTTAGACTCCACTTCATGGAGAAGAGAACTGAACCCGGAGGGTGTTCTCATCGATGCCATATTAGAGATTTTGGAAATATTTGCAGAAATATCAGTGGATAGATTTCCTGTTCATTAAATGACCATAGATGGAGACAGCTGGTATTTTTCTCTGATAAGGAATGGGTTATCACCCCTGAATAATCAGTAATAATCAGGAATAATCCACTCCACCCTTTGAGCTACCTGTCCAAGGGACTTCACAAGGAGTTGATAGGAGCCTCTTCTTACCTGTTCTCTGCCAGGAAAACTCAGTGGGTTGATGATACGGATGTCTTTTTCCTGCACCTGCTGTCTGCAATGTGTAGAGTGCAGCTTGGAGGAAAATAAGAAATGAACTTTTTTTGAAGCAGTGAAGAAATGYGTGTGACAAAGCTGGAGAAGAGGTCCTATTTTTTCCCTCCTCAACAATGATTTTTCAGAAGCTCTTTTATGAAGCTATTTTCTGAGTAGGTCTGTGTGGGCCCTGAAAAATGCTGGCTACAAAGAGTAATTATTCAAGCACTCAGCTATGATCATACAGAACTGTAAATATAACTAGCGGTTTGCTTCTTCCATATGTTCACAGGATGAGTATGATAAACTTAGGATTTTGTTTTCCTCTCTTTGATAACCATTAAAAAGTAGCTGTCTCTAAACATTTAAACTGAACTTTAATTTTCCAAGATACCAAATATGCTGCATGTCTACCAGTGCCAGGGTCATTTTCACAGGAATTCATGTCTACTTAGAAGAATAACTACGCTTGTTCTAATTAAGTCCCTTTTTCTCTTTTTCTATTTTTTTTCAACAAAAGCAGTTGTGTGAAGAATTGTCATTTTACAAACTTGACTTTGTCTCTTAAAAAAAATTATTTTCAGTTTTGAACAGTGGAGTAATCAGGCAGCTAAATGCAATCACACCATTCCTCAGATATTTTAAGGAGTAGGAGAAAGAATAGAAGCAGATTTTCCGCAGGAGACTGTACATTTTGTGCCAGCAACAAGCATAATGTCCTTAGTCGATAACTCTGGGCAGCCTGCAAACTGGCTTGTACACTCAGCTCTGCCTCTGACTTCCTGGGCAACCCTGAGCAAGTGCTATAGCCTCGTCTATATTAAAATATTTTGGCAATCCACAGTTAACAGTAATGTCAGTTTTCACCATATTTTCCTGAGTACCCAAAACTCACATAACATTTTGTGATTACTTTAGCTGGATRTATCATACCCATTAAGGAAGTGATAGCCTTACAGCTTAGAACAACTTTCACCTCCTGTTTCCTTATCTAAGGATGACATATGGCATCTATCAAAACACCCATTTGAATATAACCAGAAGGCCTTCAGAGCTAGACCAATTCCATTACATTTCTCTTTTCTAGCTTTTTCAAGTTCTGTTTTGACTCTCCAAGTTGTATCCCTGCAAAAACAGAGTGTAAATTATTTTCTTTACTTTCATATTTGTTTTTTTCTTCTGTTTAGCCTTACACTCTTGTTCTTATATTTCAGTGTCAGTTAACATGGCCATTTACTAGTAATTAAATCCTTTTTCTTTTAATGTTGTCCCTCCTTATCTCTTATTACCCAGGTTTCCTCTGTTGACTTTTCATTTCCAGTTTGCAAACTACATTTAAATTACAGCATCTAAAGTTTGCAGCATCTGAAACAGGTCTGAAGAAAGTGAAAACATACAAAATATTCAGGCTTATTTTCATTATTCTGCTAATACCAGGCTCCTAAAAAAGTCTTCCAAATTTGAGCAAAATCCAGTCAAAGTTGTCTTGCAAAGTATTATTACAGTTAAAGGACTTGGAGCTGAAAACATGGGAGTAATATTGTCCTAATAGATACTATAAAATAATGAAAAGGATCACAGCATTATAAAAAAGGCAAATGATAACTTGTTTTTAATGAACAAAAATATCATYATTCAGTTCCTACCCAGATTTTCTTCCAAAGTTTTTGGCATAAGTATCCCGTGGACAATATAGCAGAAAACACTTTTTCATGTAGTAACTTAGAAGGTTTCAGTGCTTGTTTCCTATGTATTTAAACTTCAGTGTAGCATCATCAGTCTAAGCAATTGAAGCAAGTCATGGATAGAAAAATCAGTTTTAAATTAAAGAAGAAATTTAATTCATTTATTGTCAGCACTGCTAGATTTTATAAGTATTTTCATCTMATTGAAGATTTCAGAGTTCACATAATACCCCAAAATAAACGTAGTGCTACCAAAATATACTCAGAAAGCAATTCTGCTCTGAGCCTTRATCTACCTTCATCACCAGGGAAACCTTGTTGCCTTCAAGTTGTGCATTGTCACGTGTATCACATGGGATGAAACCTTTTTCTCCTTTTATTTAGCATTTTGATTCTTTCTGACGTGTTTTTCAAGTCATTCTTGGGCTATTTCTTTGTATTAGCTGAAGCCAGAGACACATATCCTGTGCTTTGTGTTGTACATTTTTATATTCCCAAATTCTGCAGCCTCTCAAATATTTATTCCTTTTGCCTCAGTAGCAGATTATCTTGCGGTCATAAGGAACTGAGGAGACCTTCTGCCTCTGTCTGCCAAAAGACAGAAGTCCTGTCAAACCTTGGAAGTGCCGAGTTCTTACCACTCAGGCAGCCCTTCTCTGAGAGTTACTTGCAGTAAGGCAAATTTTACCTGAGAACTGAACAAAAAATGGATGTGATTTCTGAGCTTAGCCGTAGCAAGGAAAGAAATATATCTTGGATGGCAACTAGACATTATTTCTGTCACGTTAGAAAGAGAGAGGTACCATTTATCAGTGTGCTCACAATTACATCTACATTATTACAGTAAGAGCTTGATTTGATTGAAGAACAAGCAACAGTCTCAACTTTAAGGAAGAGTCAGCTTCAAAAGCTCTGAAAAATGACGTCACATTTGCACACTTCATTGCCAAAAAAAGATAGCTCGCTATTTTTCACTCATCTCTTGAAAATCGTGTTTTAGATGGAAAGGGAGATTGTAATTTAAACAGTAGAAATGAAGAGGTAAAGTCAAATATTAAGAAAACTTAAAACGTTTCAGATATCCATTTGTTATTTTGAGATATTRTTCAAAGTTTTTAATTACCATTAGCATGGATGATTAAACTAGACATGAAAAATAAATCATTTAAATTCTGGAGAAAAGATCCTGTAACTCATATATTATTTTCTCATCCAGCCTTTTGAAAACTCAGATTTACACATAATAAATGTATGTAGACTTAATAAAATTCTCCTTCCTATATTTCAGCCAAGAACTCTTGCTAGAATTTTCTCCCATATAAGACCTATGATCAATATTAAAAAATTACAAATGCTTGTAATAAAGTTTTCACATCTSTATGCACAAGTAGCGTGCAGTTTGAAAGCTCCATAATCAATGTATGTGAAACAGTTTCCAAAGGTTTACACACTGTCTARGCTCAAAGTATAATTAATAAAAAGATCCATAAAACTGTAAGTTGTGCATTAAGAAGACCTTAACAGTAAGGTATTGTCATTGTATGTACGGTATTTTGTATGTACATTGTATATAAGGTATTGTCAATGTAATTTTATTTAGATATGCTATATGGTAAAGCTTTAGGTTATTTAAAAATATCTTTACACAGCTTTTAAGAAAAGGGCTTTGGTATACTGTTTCTAACAAATGCTGTCTTTTTCAGATCAGGAGATTTTACATTCCATCTCATTATAACTGTTTCCTTGCGGGGGAAGGAAAAAAAAAAAAAAAAAGGTAATTAGGAACTGAGCCTTGCACACTTTACCCYGCTGAGGTGCTATTGAGGGCAGAAGCAATGGGAGAGCTCAGCCACTCAAGAAAAGCAAAAGACACAGGATCAGTCATTTTCTCTGAAATGCCCTTTCTCTACRTTTTAAAGGAAATGTAGTAAATGGCCACAGTAGATTGTCAAAAAAGCAGCTACCTCATATTGWCAGGTCTCTACAACTATAGTTTCTGATTTAACATTGCCTTGTTTTTTAGATCTTGTTTGTTGAACAGCCAGAAATTAGAACTGATAAAAAASTTTGAAAATTAAGGAAATTAAACAAGTTATTTTGGGATGTGAATCAAAAGCCCTTTTGTACCAAGTACTTATTTTTCTTCTGCTTCCTAGAAAAGATCCTTGTACAAAATTACTAAATATACAAGCAGCTTGTAACATTTCAAATATTTCAAAGATTGCTTTTAATTTCAGTAAAAGAAGTCAAATGCAATGTTCGCTGTATGCCATATTGCCTCAGCTGACTCTGCATTGCCATTATATGTAGAAAATCTCATCTCCCTTGCAGTACTGAAGTAAATCAAGAATTTTTCATTTAAGTTATTTCCTTCCACGTAAAGGGTCTGTTTTCTTGGATACCAGTCTCTTAACAGGATATGTCTTCTTTTACTCATTTTTTATGTGGAAGAATCTTTAAATATAGGATGGATTGACTAGTTGGGACTGGGTGGGAGGAGAGAGAGACAGAAATAACTACTYCTGAATATGCTTCTGTTTGAGAAACAATAAGACATGCCCAAAGATTCCTACAGGGTAGATGGATACCACATTACTTAGTAATCAGTTGTTTGAGGAAGGGCTTTTCAAAGTAAGTTGTAAAAGATCTCATCCTTAATATCAGAAAACAAATTTCTAAAGGTTGAATATTTTTTGTGATATAAAATTATTATCSTAGCGCAAAATATCCAACCCTGCCACCATTACAACAGCAGTATGACCTTGGAGGCTGGAGAAGCAATCAGCGCAGAAATCTTTAAACTGAGGCTTTGGGTTGAAGATGCACTTTTGAGGAGCAATCAAGGAGCTTTAGAGCTCTCTCAAAAGGACATCTTTTGTTCTGCAGCACTAACTGGCACCCACCTTGTACCACAGACCAGATGAGACCTAGCAGAGCACCCAGACTGCACAAACGAGAAGGCGGCAGCTGAAGTGTTTGAACTGAGAAGCTGATGTCAGCCCACCACAGCTTTATTCTTCTTGCAAAACAATTCTTCTTGCAAAACAATTTGAGGAACATGCATTGTCACAGACAGACTGAAAGTAACTATCAGGGGACTTTTGTTTTGCCTCTTACTCATGATAAATAAACACTAAAGTTAAGTACATACCCTTAGCTATGTGGCAGAATTCAGAAGGAAAAAGAAAAAAGATTGTACAGGGATTTATGCAATGAAATGAAATTCATGTCTGCTTSAGAGCTCCTTATCAGCTAAGCTGAATACAAACAATTTCTTATTCATTACGTTTTCTCCACGGATTACCAGAACCTCAAGCATTCATCAGCACATGCAGGATTATGTGTATATGTGTGTGTGACTGTATATGTGTACCTAGAATGAAAGCAGAAGAGTGCTAAAAGGGTGGAAGGGAAGTGTCAAGAATTTGGAATCTGCACATTCTGCTCATAGATTTTGAGCCTATTTATATGAAGTTTTTGAGCTCCAAAAAAGAAAAAAAAAAAAAAAAAAAAARAAAAAAAAAAAAAAAGCAAAGACAAAAATACTTGCACCTGCCTGCTTGAAACACATCCTTCACTCCATGAAGACTAATTAAGGACAGAGTCTTACAATAAGTATACCAATTCACGTCAAAAGATCCAGTTCTAGGTGACTGGCA
This sequence comes from Nothoprocta perdicaria, assembly GCF_003342845.1. NCBI lineage: Eukaryota > Metazoa > Chordata > Aves > Tinamiformes > Tinamidae > Nothoprocta > Nothoprocta perdicaria. The sequence goes on from NW_020454550.1 coordinate 1,071,398, forward strand.
TGTTTCAACTTATATAATTAACTAAACACACGCTTCAGAAGTCACTTTTGTCATCTAAATTCAGCTTCGCTATCTTGGAGCAAGTTCACATGACGGTGAGTAAACAAGTCTATTTTGAAAAGTTATTATCTGTCAGCTGAGGGACAGATAGGGAACTCACCATCTATATATTTCTGAACATCTGCAACTGCAGAAAAAAAAATCATGGAAAGAAAATAGGTGTATTTAAATAGMCTACATTGACTTCTGCCATAGGTAGGTTGAAAGTTCACCTCCACCATCAAAAGAGAGCTCCTTACAACATGCTCACTGAGCACTTTCAATCTTGTCATCTCTTATAGCCTCTAAAGCAAATCTGAACATCATGAAGGACTTTCTTGCAAGGTGTCTCAGTCAGCAATATCAACCATCAACCCTGCATCAATTTTAGTATATTTGGGTTTTTTGCTCTTTTTCATCATTTTCAGATTTATGGTGTGCAAACACACACATGGAAATTATATTCTCTGCAAGAATATCTATATGCTGCATACCTCATAGTCACWTCTTATCAAAATAAACAAACTCCCTGATAAAGCTTTGTGCTTCTTTTATTTTGGTCATATTAAATTCACCCTTTACAGCATCTGTGCAATGTTTGTGAACTTAGTCTTCACATGGGGATCTGCTGGAAAAACAAACAGTGAGATTTCTGTGCACAGATATTAAGCCTTTTCCTTAGAAAATAACAATGTAAGATTATAGAAAAATTAAACCTGAAAGACAACAAAGACACAGCAACAGCACTTCCGAGGACTATGCATATCTAGTATCTATTGTTTAAAAACATGAAGGAGGCTCTGTACATAATAATAAGAGACTTGAATTATGAAAATTGAGATCTGACTTCATGTCCCCATATACTTGCCCTGTTCTCATACTTTTCTCTAAGCTTCAGCTTATGACCACAGTCTGAGACAGGACACAGGACAAAACACTCTGGTTGATCCCATATGGCAGTTTTTATTCTCTTAGAAAACTGTTATCCAGTTTAGATGCTTAAATCCAAAASGATTTCAAAGAGGATTGAGCTGATTTCCCTTGGCTCACAGGGGGACATTATGGGAGGGGATTTTGGCTCTTCTTTTCTGTAGTTGGCATCTCCTGAGGGCTCCCAGAGAAAGTTCCTCTCACTGCTTCATGGAGGTAAACCTTCCTTGGTGTCTCCTGCAGACCGATGCAAGTGAGTCACACCTAGGCTGAGCTCAGGAGACAAGTGAAACTCGAAGCATGTAAATGAATCAATTTAATAAGTGTGGCAGAGCACTGTGTGAACAAAACCTTCCAGACCAGTGCGGCTCACAACCAGAGGCTGTGCAGGGTGGATGGAGGTGCTTGCAACCATCCTTTCAAAGACCACTGCCCCTATGGCTCCATGTGCCTTGGGACCTCAAAGCTCCTAAATTTTCATATTGCAAAGGCAAAGCAGTAGTGACCTAGGGTGGTTCTGCCCCCAATGACCAAAGGAGCACAAGCACCTCTGGGCACCTTCCAATGCTCATAGAACTTCTCTGTTCAAATTTCTTGTGCTCCAACATCATATCTGATCTTAAGAAACTCATACATTTATTTTACTTCTCTGTAACAGCCACATGGTGAAAATAAGTTTAAAATCTATGGCCAAAGAATTTCAGCTTGCAGTGTGTTTTTTCCAGAATACCCCTCTTAATTCAGCCTCCTATTTTGACATGGGATATTCAGATTTACAAGGCAGCATCTCCTAATTGATTTTAAACTGCTATTGAATGACTGGTACATTTCAAAGACACATCAGTCCTTATATTTTATAAATAATACTGCAATTCCAATGTTACAAAAAATATATTTTTCCAGCTATTTAAACTTAATTCACATGTAAACTCCTGAAATTGTTTTTCAGTTCTTTGGAGGAATAGGAAGCTTTGACTGTTCAATCTGTTTTTAACACCTTGAATTGTTGGTAATTAATTATATGGCATTCTCATAAGAAAAGGTTAATCATGAAGCACTTCATATGCAAACCAATAAATGCCACTTCTCTTATTTAAAAGTAAATTAAAAAAAAATAAGCATCAGACTCTTGCCTTCTGAAACAGATATTGAAGACCATGCAAAAAAGTGAACTGTAGCAATMCTCTGTATAATAATCATCTTACTGTCAAGGAATATAATATGAAGAAATCATCGTGGAATGTATATTTATATATACTAAATTTATTACAACATTAATTCAAGATTTCTAGGTCATGTTTTCAGTAATTGGTGATAAAAGTGACACTAGCAATAGCAGTATCACTTATCAAGATGCATTAATGTCAGTTTGCTTCTATCACTGTCAACAGCTAAAATGTACAGTGATAATGTGGCACACATGCTATCCAACTCTCTGCCAACACCAAGTTAACTCACGACAAGTCTTTCTAGAAAACACTTACCAATATGCTTTTCTACAGAAAAAAACCTTGCCCAGATTATCTAAATTAGAAAAATGATAAATAAATAAATAAATAAATAAATAAGCTTTTGAGGACTGCAAGCAAACTAAGGCTTTGCCAATTTCAAATATTATAAAAGACTAGAAACGACATCAGTCAGACATTCAAATCATTTTTGTTACAAAAAAAACCCAGCGTCATGGTAACAAATACAGCACCTCTTACTGTCATAAAATTCAAAGTGGCACTGTAGTAGCAATATTCGATTATGTACAAAAGAATCTTGAAATCATTTTCTAGGTTTGTCTCTATGAATTTTTTAAAAGTTAAGGAATCCCAGCAGAAGGAGACACATTTCATTTTTGTGAATAAAGGAGATGGCACCTTTTGTATCATCATTCTAGCTTAATCCTGGTTTCCAGCTGTGACAGCTGTAATAATGTCCTTATAGCATTTCTTTATAAAAATAAAAGTATCAATAGAATATTGATAACATAGCTTTTCTGAACCCAAGATTCACCTTCAGAAAATACTGGTCTCTAAATTACTTGAATTTAAAAACTCTCTTTAACAAATCAGAAGTTTTCCTGGCTATCTCATATTTGCTTACAAGCTGCTACAGTGACCTACTGTGGTGGTGACGGACACCCATGTCGTGGCCACTGAACACCATGTTACTGTTTCAGAGGGAAGGTACGGATGTACCAAAATCTGTGAATGAGCTGTAAAAYAGTAGAGAGGTAGTATATAAATGGTAGGATCAGCATTGCCTCTGAGATTTTTGGTAATGATTTTAGTGAAGAAAACACTTTAGAAAGCCCAAAGTACTTTAATTAAATTCTTATGCAAGGTCTGATAGAGACCTATTGTTCTTGCTTTCTCTAATAAGAGTGAAAAAACAGAGTGGTCTTGAGCTGTGCTTGCTGGTGTGATTTCTCCCTGCTTGCACATTAAGCTTTAACTGTGAAATTATCCTAGTGGGATCACCTAATAGAAACCTAGTCAAATTCTGAGCAATATCCTCCCAAATCATGAAAGAGAAGACTATTCCTTAAAAAAGCTAGATATCGCTATTCTTATTATTATTATTATTATGCAATGATTGGCACTGATTGTAGCACATACAAATATATATTATATCCTGTTTTTTACCAGAGATTGCAGGACAAGCTTTTTCCTTTTTTTCTCTCTCTTTTTTCGTGGATTTTCATGGATAAGTAAACCTCACAGAATGCTATGGGATTTGATGTTTTATCAATAAAGGTTTTAACAATGTTATTGCTTCTAGAAGCTGATGCTTTAAAGCATTGAACTTGAACCAGTTTTCATGATACTTTCTCCAAGCTGTCCAAAATCAGGAGCACCATGCCTCATGGCAGCTGTAAGTGCCCCATGAGTATCATAGATGGTCAGAAGTAACRTATTAATTTGTCAGACTCTAATATGGCTGCTTAAGCAACCACTACAAAAACCACTTATTAAGCTTGTAGAAATTAATTACATCACTAATCTTTATACTAAGTGCCATCTAAGAGGGGTTTTTGCATTTATAATGATTAGCATGAGGTTAATCTCTGTCAGTCATCTGCAATTGTAATAAATCTACTGAGAGCCCTTGAGCTTAACGTATGCTATACTACAAAACCAATTACATTTCTCTGCCTATTATGGAAAAGAAGTTCTTCTGACCAGGCAGCCAGGTTCATTCCTGGTGATGTAAGATGCCAATGGTATAAAGGCAGCAGCCTCAGGATCCATCTGACCATTRTCTCCAAACAGAATTAATTTAATGTTTATATATGTAAAAAATGTATTTATATAGGTATGTTTGTATTTACCATACTTTATGAATACTAATTCTTCAAAATCATTTTCAGAAATTGTACTTCATCCATAAAATAAGTATCAAAACAACACAAAAATTTAAATTAAACCAAACAACCACAAAACTAATAAATGACCCTTRCTACTAAGAAAGGGAAATGCTTATGATACTGTATTCAGTAATGATACTGTATTCAGGCACCATAATTTATAGGAAATTCCTAAACTAAATATCAAATATGTGATAATGCATCTATGATACAGAGGAGAAATTCAGGATCCTATAAAACACTACGAGCCTTTTATTCCTTCCTTAAAGCTCTCCTGATATACCAGCAGTAGTAAGCAAAAAATAAATCTGATAGTAGTTTTATTAGAGGAATTTAAATGTTGATGGGATAGAATTTATGAGAACTATAATCRTATAATTGGACTCAGTGATTTCTAAGGCTTCCAAAAGGCACAAATAGCTAAAGCATCTAAGGAGAAGTTCAAGAAAAAAGAGAACATTCATCCAAAGCAGGATAGAAATACCACAACTGCATCTGTGGGGAACAGGCACCACTCTGCTTGCCTGAGTGTGATTTCACTGCTCCACGTCACAGAAACAAGAGTTTCCCAGTTGAGCAGGAAAATAATTTGGCTGGATATCAGCAACATTTCCCAGCAATGACACCTATCACTGTATGAAACAATTTCTCAGGAGAGTTGCAGAAATGCTGCACTAAAATAATCTAAACCCAGAGCACAGGGATAAATTTTTCAGTAACATAGGAAAACAGGTAAGAATCAAATAGGTGCTTTTTATATCTGACCTCCATGAATCTACAGTGAGGGCTATCACTTATTTCTTAAAACATTTTCCTTTATACCTCATTTCTAACCATCATCCAAAATCTTGTTTAGCACACCATGCATAGCCTTCATAAACTCCCTATACCTTGTTTGATTGCACAAGTATCGGTAACGTTAAAACATTCTTTCTATTGTGCCAAGAACAAGGCTGGCAGTATAAAGATGGTTGTAGTGCTAAACATTGAGACAGATGTTGTGACAAAGGGAGTCGATTTTCTCTTAAAACAGACTTTAGGAGATATTTCTTCCYGAAGAAACTTAACCTTGTATACATGCCACGAATCAGGCAAGAGGCTGTTCTAGAAAGAGGTAGATTTTACTCCTTCTCCTAGAGGAGCCACTTGGTAATCCATAAAATAATTTAGCATTTATGAAATATTCAGCAATTCACCGTCCTCTGACACATTCTCAGTAAGAGGCAAAATCTGGATTTCAGGATGCGTCTTCAGGATACATCTTAACCAATCCTCATAAAATTTATTCAAATGACTGGGTCTCTAACACCACGGAGGAATCCTCCCTCTGGTCTACTGAAAGGGGACAATAAGTTCTCATTCCTCTTTGTGCTGAACAGAAATGGCAACCCAAAGCATTGCCTTTCTGTAAGGCCGGCTTACCCCATACAGCTGTGAGATCAGGTCAAATACATCAAAATAAGTTGTACTTTCTGCAGTCACAATGGGTCTGTGGTTTCAGATCAGTTCCAAAATACTCAGGGCTATAAAACTAAATCATTGAAGCAAAAATTGATGTGATGATTGGAAATTTTTAATATGAAAAAGATCTGAATTTACCTCTGCTGAAAGCACTCCAGGGCTTGAGAGGGACTAAAAATTATTTTTTCCAGAATCTGGACTGAGATATTTAAATTCTATGTAAATCTTACTTTACATTTGAAAACTTTTCAGCTTGGATCCTGAGTAATACAGAATTTCTTTCCTTCCTCTACAGTAAGTCATCTCACAACTACGTGTCAGTAAAAGCCATTTACACTTTCGTCTTTCACCATTGCTAATTAAAGAACTTAAAATAAACAGGAAGACACTAGATTTATTTTAGAATAAATAGACTTAAAATAATCTGCCTGTACATTGTATCAAAGAAGGACTCCTTTGATAAATTGCTGATATATTATCATAGAATCATAGAATGCYGAAGGTTGGAAGGGACCTCAGAGGTCATCGAGTCCAACCCCCCTGCTCACGCAGGGTCACCTAGAGCAYGTGGCACAGGGCTGCATCCAAGCGGGTTTTAAAGATCTCCAAAGAAGGAGACTCCACAACCTCTCTGGGCAGCCTGTTCCAGTGCTTTGTCACCCTCACAGTGAAGAAATGCTTCCTTAAGTTCCTGTGGAACTTCCGATGCTTCAGTTTGAAGCCATTTCCTCTAGTCCTATCCCTGCCCACCACTGAAAAGAGGCCGCCCCCCTCCTCCTCCTCACTGCCTCCCTTGAGGTATTTATACATGCTGATCAGGTCCCCCCTCAGCCTCCTCTTCTCCAGGCTGAACAGGCCCAGCTCTCTCAGCCTTTGTTCATATGGTAGATGTTCCAGGCCCCTGATCATCCTGGTAGCCCTAAGGATTATGCTAAGGTTTAYAATCTTGAGAATAGTTTTCTCATCTCAAAAAAAAAAAAATACATATACCTCAAGGTAAATGTGCCTGTGTTTGTCCTGGTACAGCTGATCTCAATCGCCTGTGCAGAGGAAGGTCTGTGTCACTGAGCAGCAGAAAAGCTGTTCAGCCAGCCTAGCCTAATAAACAGCATTTAATGCCACTTGCATCTTCTTCACCTGTGCAAGTATGTCAGGAGACTTTGCACACCTAAGAATCTCCCCTCCAAAGGATGCCTGAGCTCTTTATTAGATGTGTTTGTCTAAAGAAGTGATTTCAAGCATAGCCACCGAGGGCCACTTCTGCAGCTGCCAGGTGAACACTTACATGTTTGCAGTTTGGTTTGAAGCATCAAAACTGATACGACTGTGAATCTGCTACTGCAGTGTTGCCCTCTCCTCTCTTAGATGTTTCTTTCTTCTAACGTGTCCCACCAAATTTTCTGTAGAGCCTAGAGTACTTCCACATCAGATTTCATTGATTTTTAATAGGCTCTGACTTAAGCAAACTGAGGCTACACACACACAAACAGACATATATATATATTTACATTCCCACTTCATTCTCCTTATCCTCAGGCAATTACTTGGCTGAGTTAACTTGATTTGCAGGTGCTGGCAACCCAGTGAGCAGGGAGGGAGCACGCTTGTGGCTGAGAGAAGAGAACAAGCTTTCTCCCCAGAAAGCAAGCTGAGCCTTCACACATAGCCCCCTCCTGTTGATCTCCCTGTGCAGGTGAAGAGCTCTGTGCTCTCTGAGCTCCTGTCCAGTGAGTGGCCTTCACAGAATTAAACCGTTAAGCAATGCGGATTTTCCCTCTAGGAAGCAAGTTCCTTCTGTACAAAGCAGTCTGTCTAAAGAGTGCTACCGGATGCTCCTGATTTCCCTATACAGGAAGAAATGGTAAAGGAAATCTGATAAATCCTAACATGAGGACTGAAAGTGTTTGTGCGCTCTGGGTGTGATGGCCCAGCCACAGGGAGACTGATCTCCTGGATTTCATATTTGTCTCTTCCCTTGTCTAAGAAGGTTGGGCAGAACAYGCTCCAGCTTACTTACTTAGCTCATAACTCATTACTCCAGCTCCTAACACGTCTCAGTTTGCTTGTTGGGGAGGTTTCCTTGCTCATAGCACATAGCCTGACTACAGGCATAAACAAGGTCTATCAGATGAGATGCAATCTAGTTCTTTCCCTTCCTGGCTTCTCACAAAGGAATTTCCTTATTTAATCATTTGTAAAAAGTATCCTTTGTGAAGCTTTTAGGATTATTATTATTATTACTATTATTATTATTAGAAAGAACTACTCTTTCTGTTCTGATTTATGTTTCACGATTTTTTTGGTTGAAGAATTGGACTATTCTGCATTGTGCTTTTGTAACAGAGATAGAAACCTAAACAAAAACCATCAGCCAGTTGCTCTAGTGCTGCAATCCCAGGAAATTCATAGAAGAAATTATGCAGAAATCATGCAGAGTTCTCACATAATTTTACTGCCTCAGTTTTTCACAAAATCCATGAAGGCGGCTATGGAGTTAATATTTAAGCAATGAGAGTGAGACTTTTTCCCATATTTCTGTTCACCATTTTTGAAAAAAAAAAAAAAAAAAAAAAACCCAGAAACCTTCACTGCATCCCAACTTTCATTCAGTCTTTGAAGGAAGAATGACTAATCTGATCTGTGAGTATCTATTCATTATACACTTTGAATCCTCTTCTGACAAATTGCTGTCAGGAAAAAAAGCATATATTAAGTCTACAAAATGCATGCCATTAGCAGTAAGACTTTTTCTCCACATTTCTTAAGTCTATGCTTGAAAACAGAATACAGCTTCAAGGAGAAAAAGTCTGGTTCCCTTTATCACTAGTCAAACTAGTGACAAAGTCTGAATTGTCCCTCTTAGAGCAAGTCATGTGTCTCCAGATTTTTTTCTTCATAGAATAGTGATAAATTACAGACAACAGCTTTCATTAATAAATACATCAAAGAAAGTCAATTTTCAGGGGCATTCACTTTGATAAGATAAAGGCGTGTATCAGCTGTGCAGATGGATCCTACTGTAGCAGTGGTGCCTGAATAACAATGTTCCCTACTGAGAAGGGCCATGGTTATTGAAATATGGAAACTGTAGTATTTAAATCCGCATTATTAACAATATAAATGGAATGTTTTCCTAATCATCTTGTCTTTTACTGTACAGGTGAGGGACATAAAGGAAAGACAAAAGTCTGTAAGATGATAAACTCCACTGATTTACTTAAATTCCTGAAGGTTCTCTTTCCATTTAAAAACGTTGTGCCATCCATTAAGTGGTGTGGCTATTAAAATATTCTAACATTTTTCTTAGGAATGGGAATATCACTGTTTTTTTATCGGGACTCAGCCCAGATTTTRGTTTACATTTTGCTTCTATTTACATTTGTGGATAAACTTTCCACACCACATTTGGTGTGTCATCAGATACCCCTGTTCCAAAGCAAAGACACCTCTGAGTGGTGAATGCAGGCATTTGAAAGGCAATAGAGCAGCTTCATGATGGTCTGAACAGCAGAATTTCTGCAGACTTACATTGATGCAGTTTCCCTGTGTTCAGCATGCACCGAGTGTAGTTAAGGAAATGTGAGCACTTACCACAACTACACTTCAACATGTTTGAACCTCCCTCTATAGTCAAGGGAGAGAGAAGGAAACAATTTCACCATAAAAGAGCATCTAAACTACATCAGGGATTGCACCTGAGAAGTACTCATTTTCATCCATTCATCATAGCAAGAGTGTGGACAATCTGTTCAAATGTAAAATGTGACACTGTAGCTGTCTAAGCTTCAGTGAGATGAATCACTCCCTATTGATTAGCCATGCTATGGGGGGAAGAAAAAAAAGAGAGGAAAAAAATATATTCCACCCTTAAGGAATTGAATATTAGGTAAAATAGAGCAAGTTCTAAAGCAGTGGAAGAGAAAGGATTGCAACTCTGGGCATACCAGCTGCCTCTTTGATTATTCCAAAGAAAGGCAGGTAGAATAAAAATTGAAAACTGCTGTATGTCTCAAACACTTGGCATCCATATCTGTAGCTCATAGCATAGGTCTACCCATTTATGCTTAAATTGGTACTCTAGTGGTTTTATTTTTCTTAAAACATATAGTTTCTATATCTGAAATCTCATGCTGGCACCCAAATTTTCTGAGGGAAGAAATGTTAAAATGAAAATAGAATGACCAAGGAATGAGCATGAATTCCTCGTGTTTGTTTTGAATGAGGTGTAGCACAAGAATACTAGAAGGCAGTATTAGAAATAAAAAGGCATTAGCTGTTAGTTACAGAAAATGCAAAACAAGGGTAAATCAAATGCTAGAGGCTCTTGAATGCTTAAACATTGGCTCAGCTAGGATGATTTATGTCCTTGGATCAATTTTCTTTACAATCTTTTCACTGGAAAATCTCTAAAATCAAAATATCATTTCTAGTTACCTAGCAGAGTCATATACTAAGGGTTTGACATCGGGATCAGCAAAGATTTGACATCAAAAGTGCAAAATCAATTGCAATTGCGGTGTGTTTGTGCCAACATGTGGCATGGCAGTGACAGATGCCTGTGCTGCCAGTGAGATCAAATTTTTGGAATGGATGTGGGATAGCAAGTTCTAAGCTCAAAGAATGCCACCAGAGCTTTTGCAAGCTGATGCTCACTATCTCATGGGTACAGAGATCAACTCCCCCCTCACAGGGCTCATCTCTTATTCACCAATTCTTTGCACTGCAGGTGTTTGTGAGGATAACATTTACCTTCCACATCGTTTCAGTTAAAGAAGCAAATATTTTTTTCAATTTTCCTTGACTTTTTTTTAGCTCTGTTTTCTTCCCTTTTGTTGTCTGCCAAGCACAAGCAAGGTAGCATTAATCATAAAGTTCTGKCTGACCTTTAAAAAGATTCAGTGCTAGGAACCTCCTTTACAGTCCAGATGAAACACTTGCATCATCCTAGAAACGGCATCTCTTGAGATTATAGATAAATCTCTATCAAAGCAAAAAGAAATCATGGACACAGAYGATGTCAGGCACAAACAGAAAAAAATCTGATTTTATGAGTGAATTGGATRAAAAAATGGGATGAACTTTCCTTGCCATTTCTCTTACGACCGCACTAACACCCACCCATTTGCCTAAACAATCTCAGAGTAAGGACAATGAGTAAAATACACTGTAGCTTATTCTCTGGTGAGTATTTTCTTAAAGCTCAATCACTTCATGGGATTATGCATCTTCTTCTCTAGTGACTGATATTCACTTGACCAAAGCTAAAGGTCTACATAGTAGATATCTACATTTGAGCTACGCTCTCTTCACAGAAAACATAGAGACATAAGCACTTCTAAAGCCCCCTTCATCCTACCAACAGTACAGTTCTAAAACAGATCAGATGAATCATGCTTTAAAATTTGTGTGTGTTTTTTTTTAAACTGACTTAAAAATAAACCTAAGGTGATTTGCTCAGATATCTGAAATAGGGGAAATTAATTCCAATCTAAGCATCATTAATTGGACAATTCATGCATAAGATTCCCTGTAAATATTAACCTGCAATACCTAGAACAAGGCTATGCCTAGTGCAACACGTTGTAAAAAAAGTATTACTTTATAAAGCACAGTTTTGACTTTGATACCATGAACTATTGGTTTCATGATAGTTGTCATGAGGCATCACATGAACTTATTAGACAAAAACATTTAGGCTTTCATATATATATAACACATAATTACATCATGAAGYTCATTGCCTCAGAAAGTTTCAGGTGCCAGAAAAATAACTGAAGTCAAAAGCAAGAAAATATATACATAGAGAATAGGTTCATCAAGTCAAAACAGTGGTCCAGATCTAACTGCCAATTTAGAAAGACCTTAATCACTCTTGTAACCCTGGAGGATACCAGAGCAAGGCATAGAACCRTGAGTCAGCCATGTGCCCTTGCGGCCAAGAAGGCCAATGGGATCCTGGCCTGCATCAGGAGGAGTGTTGCCAGCAGGTCGAGGGATTCTTCCCTTCTCCTCAGCTCTGGTGAGGCTGCACCTGGAGTACTGTGTGCAGTTCTGGGCTCCCCAGGACAAGAAGGACATTGACCTTCTAGAGGGGGCCCAGGGGAGAGCAACCAAGACAATCAAGGGATTGAAGCATCTCTTGTATGAGGAAAGACTGAGTGAGCTGGGTCTGTTTATCCTGGAGAAGAGAAGGTTGAGAGAGGATCTGATTAATATGTATAAGTACCTAAAGGATGAATGTAAGGAGGAAGGGGCCAAACTCTTCTCAGTGGTGACCAGTTATAAGACAAGAGGCAATGGGTATAAGTTGAAACACAGGACCTTCTGTCTCCACTTGAGGGAGAACTTCTTTCTTGTGAGGGTGACAAAGCCCTGGAASAGGCTGCCCAGGGAGGTTGTGGAGTCTCCTTCTCTGGAGGTCTTCAAAAGWCACCTGGATGAGACCCTGTGCCTCACCTGGATGGACCTCRTGTCCCTGCTAGAGCAGAGGTATTGGACTCGATGATCTCTAGAGGTCCCTTCCAACCTTAACCATTTTGTGATTCTGTGATCTATCCTATTTTCTATGCCTCTTTCCTCAACTATGAACAGCACATGATTTGAGGGCAAGACACTGGGTTAGATAGACTCCCATGAAGTCACTAAGTCTATTCGTATTTTCTGACCTAATTTTGCAGACACATTCCCTACACCTGAGAGCCCAGGAAGGAGTGTTATAACCCTGCCTCACAGCTACCATTTTTCCTATGAACGCTGAATGTGGGTTAAGTCTTAGTTTTAGAAGCAAGACATGAAAATTCCAAACAAAAATGCAAGGCATCATCCCACCTATTTTTACAGTCCTATTTCAAAACCCTTTTGAGGGGGGTCTCACTCTCTACTCTTCGCATGTTATTTTGGTATAGATATTTACTTGTGAGGACCTTGTAGGAGCCAAACACCTACTTGACATTATCCACGCTGTTTGTCATCAATGTGACTCATCAGCAGCAGTCTCATCTTCTATCTGTTTGGGCAAGGCTGCAGAATTGCTAAGAATAGCAGCACAACTTGACTGCAGAGTGTTTTTCTGAGGAACTCAACTCTCACAGTGTGACTAATGCTACTAATTACATTTTTGCCTCCATCTTGTTAGAGCAGGATACAAACAGCAAGAGATAAGGTAGCTTCTTACTGTGCTCTGTGTTTTCCCATCCTTCCACTTCAAGACAATGACATCATTACCCCAAACCCCCCTCCTAAATCCCCTTCAGCAATTTTTTTTTCTGAAGAATGAGACCCATGGGGGTTTTCCAGTAGAATTGTGGAGCTCAGTGGTGACCTATAATCACAAAACTAAATAACACATAAGCATGTTTTGTATATTCTTTTCCCCTTCCATTCCTGCCTTTCTTTTAAATTATCAGATTTACACTTACTACTCTGTAACAGCATTGACTGTTGTTATGCATAACCAAGTGTGAACATTTGTGACAAACCAAAATGGATTACATTTGTTCACATTAAAAACTTCTTCTAGATGACAGGAGAAGTAAACAAAGGAAGGAAGTTTGTGACATTAACCTAAGACAATCTCTTCTGAGCCCTCTTACACCAGTTCTATAGGAAAAAAAAATATAATAATGAAAAAATAAAACAAGCTTAGGAATCCTAGCAATATTTTACACTAAGTAACTTTCATTCCATTCATCACATACTAATTAGAAAGCAATGGATTACCATTGACTTCCAGCATGATCAGCGTAAGTGTCTGGGTGATTATAAGTGACTGACTTCCTTCTTCTCTCCCCAAAAAGATAAGACAGAGGAATGTCCCAGTGCTCTCAAAAGAGGAACTAGTCATGGCAGGCTACAAGAAAATCCTTCAGAACAAAAGACAGCTTTTTTTCTGCATTAGGACAGGCAGCAAAGAAAACAGTTACATTTGGAGATCCAAGGTGGCTAACAGGGGTAAACCTGTGTTCAATAATGGTACACTTGGGAATAATATTGGAAGTTTTGGCTCTTTTTATCAAAACAGATCACAAGTGTCTCAGTTGCCTTGGTTGCCTTGGTAGATAGGGAAACATAAGGCTGAGCACTAGCAGCTAACAGTGAGAGCACTGAGAGCACAGTGAGAGTGAGTGACAAATGCAGCCAGAGCACTCATGGATCTCTCTATAAGCAACCATCACACAGCGGTTACAACAAGCATTACCATGGAGTTATCAATTTTTTCAGTCACCAACTCTGAKCCCTACAGAGATTAAATCACAGTATCAATCCAAACAAAATCAGTGGAGTGCTTCAAATTAAGCATGTGCACAGACCTGTGCAAAGTCTTTGCCCAGAGTATTTATCAGGTAGCAATCATGCCATTAACCAGACACACACATACACACAAAAATCACCTAACATAAAATGTCAGAAATTAAAGACTATTTCAAACTAGCCAGTTTGTCATTATTGCAAAAGATAGCAGATTCCTGAAAGCAAGATGAAGGAGAGCAAAAACATAATCTTGCAATATCTCACAAACAGGGCAACTGCACAATTTAATTTATGTTATCTGATATTACTCCAGGTTTGTTTATGCTGAAAACGCAAGGTTATCTCTAAACTCAAATAGACAGCAGACGGCTGGTCTGGAGAGAGCTGTAAAGCTGTTAGAGGACAACTCATAGTGTATTATGCACAGGCTGGGCGATACCAGCTCTATGCCGCAAAATGCTGTAAACACTTCAGAAGACACAGGGGAACGAGAGGTCAGCTGAAAATGTGACATATTGCCTTGTGCTGATGTGCTGATGAGTGAGAAGGCAAGCTCAGCACTGAAAGAGCAGCAAAGGTGGATTGTGTCCTGTGCCAGAGAGAGATTAGCCATGGGGACAGCAAAAGCAGAATAAATCAAGCAAAGAGCCAAAGCATTCTCACTTGAAGATACGATGGAAAGTTTCACTGCTGACTTCCTGAGCAGGAATATGTCTTCCAGTTATACGGCCATCCTGAGATGTAGAAGTCTTCTTTATATCTATCTTTAGCTATAGATAATGATATGTCTTTAGACATAAAGATATCTGTATCAAGATAAATATAAGTCAGTATAAAATCATTTGTGTCTAAAAAGATCCTGAAGACTGAGTAACCAGTGCAGTCAAGCATTTTATATAAAAGTGCCAGAGGGAAAGGAGGGGAATCTTGTTTACAATTCAGCTGCGAGCGTCAATGGCAAAACTTGTTCGTTTGGAAGGAAAAAAGTTGTCTCCAGTATCAGTATCATCCCACGCAGAAAGCTGTGCTAATGAAGCCAGCAGAAAATTCCCGCAGATTCAACAGCATGAAGACCCATCTTGCAAGATATGAAAGRAGAGCTGGCTACGCTTCTCAATTACACTGTGACTGTAAGTGGGCTCCAAGTGTCTAGCAGGGCTTTAACATACGTTATTAGAATCACTTTATCCATGCCATAGATTGATATAAAACACATTAGTGGAAAGAGGTACTAGGTGATGTCAAGCCATGCTTAACCTAACCTTTATGGCAATTACTCTGTGAATTCTACAAAATTATTTTTAAAATGTTAGAGAAAATCTAACACTAAGTATGAATGGTGAAGTAATAGACCAACTGTTAAAGTTCATCCATTCATTTCACACATGCCAATTATGACAAAGAATAAGGCTGTGAAATATTCGGCCTAGTCATTTCTCTAATTCTACTATTTTTTCCCACATTTCTTGATTCTTTTCTTCCCTCTTACATATTTAATTGTCCCTTTTGTTCTTTTAGTGTTTTATCTGTATTTTTATACATTACTTTTGTTTTCATGCCTTTGATTTTTCTGTTGCCTTGCCTCATGTATGCAATACAAATCTGTCTGCAATGTGCAGCCATCTCTAGCACACTATGTGGGACTTTAACTAGGTTAATTCATCCACTAGCACTGGAGTTTTCCTGTCACACCCCAGCACTGCTGCCTACCAGCAGCCCCCAGACTCAAGCCATCTCTACACCACCAGTGCTTCTCCCCACAGTACCAATTTTGSTGACCTACACAGGGAAGCAGTAAAGATGTCTGGCCAACCATTGTTGCTTCAGGAAGCAACCAAGCTTTGAAGCTCCCACCAGAAAGAATTCAGGAGTTCTAAAAAGGCAATTGTGCTTCCAAAGTGCTCCTAGTTTCTACTTTCTSATCCCTCTTCCTGCCTTCATTGTCTGGAACCTTTGAGATCGCACACTGGAGACCCCACAAGAGTCTAAATTTGTGGGCTGAAACWTCCCTAGGTACCTACACTGCCATCGATGTTCATCTGAAGGTGCTCCTGCTTTGGCTCAGCTCCACACCTAGGTGATTAACTCATGCCATGATTTATTGATCAGGTGTTCCAGAGCCATGTCTCCTCATAGGCAATATCARGGATCTCACAGCTGCCAAAGAGCATGTGTCACACCATGAAACTAGGTGTTGGCAGAAACGCCTAGAAGCCCAAGGCATTTTTCTAAAATATTGTCATTGATGTTCAGCTGGAGGAGGTCAGAGCTTGATAAAACTTTACAATAATGGACCAAAAACATAAACTTAACAGATGAGAATATAATGAAGCAAATAACAARCTGTCTCCATTAAAAATAAATGGTTGTGCTTTCTCTATTTTCWGTGTTAAAAAGTCTATTATTTCAGGCGTTTTTTGTGAGTTAATTGTTTCAAAGACCTTATGTACTTACCAGGTCACCTAATGCCTGACTAGTCTTTTCACACACTTCATAAACCACTCACTTCAGCATATGTCTAACAGACCTAAACACACTTTGCAAACCTTTTTCCCTAAGTGAGATATGCTCAGTACTTTTCAGCATGAAAATAGGCAGACTGCATCTTTAACTTCACTTCATTAAAACCACATTAAAACATAATGCTTCATTTTCCAGCACAAAAACATAAAGAAATTGCCATTTATGTTGATACTTTGTTTATAAAATTCTTTTTCTAAATATATGCATACACACATTTAAAACACATATACACATATTTTAAAATAAATTAGACAACATTTCTTGGGGATAAGAATATAAAAAAATGCAGGGATGTTTGGTCATGAATCAGAGAGAAAAAAACAATCTGTTTACAATCTTCTGAAGATTGACTCAAGATCACATGAAACAGTACTTCATATATATACTCAAAAGAGCATTCAATAAACATGTGAATTTGATTTGAAAGACATCTACAAAAAAATGTATGCAAAGAAATAAGACTACTGCAGCTTGTACAGTGCATTTTGGAGACAAGAGTAGTCACTGGTTACATATTTGCTCATACTCTTGAGCAAACAGGCCCTAGTGCAGGTGATTCATGGGTGAAATTGCGACATGCATTATACAGAATTACATCAAATGGTAATGATAATGATGACGTTGAGAATATTCTCCTATAGACTACACTGCATTGTGAATTTTAGATAAAAAAAGAGAATACGAGTAGAACGTGCCTCAGTGTGATAAGGTTCCTTCAGAAGACCACACACTCTGCAGTGACACGGTCTTTTCTGAGTGCTGTAATCAGAAGTCTCTAACAATATTGTAAAATACTTTTCATTTCGGCTTACATATTGAAAGCTGGTTAATAAGAGAGCTCGTCAGCTCTACTCACACTTTCTTCCACAGATGTGGCTCTAAGGCTATATAAGCAAGCACAACAAAACTATTCCTTATGGGTTTCTGTCTGTATTCTGCTGTAAGGCAGTATTTCAGACTTGGGCCCCTTCATGAGTTTACTGCCTAATACAGTCCGTATGCAAAAGGACATGTATATAGAGAGAGACATAATATTGGATTTACTGAAAAATAATCATCCACTCAGACATTAGTTGAAATGAGTTATTCAGCTTATTCCTCATGTGTTCCTCATTTACTAATTGGTAGTGTGCCACCCACACCCCTTCTTGCTGGTGGCCAGTTTGTTAGACCACTTTGCATTGTGCAGAACCATTTTTCTGAATTCATCCCTTTGAATGTAGTTGTGTGGAAGTGTGGAAATTTCTTTTTCTTTGGACATCTCAAGCCTCTGACTTTCTCAAATGCAAATTCTGCATTTGACAGGAAAGAAAAAGTTCTGAAAATGCAAAAATATTTAATTGGGAAGAGAATGATGAAATATTATGGTTTATTTTACTATGTTTTATTTATAAAATCATTGAGAGTAACTGCTGCTTTGTTCTACTCAAATCCTATCCTGCTATAGCTGGTGGTCATGATTCGTAAGCAAGTCTACAACAGTTACTTAAGAAGGAGGACTTACATCTATTCTTCTTCTTAACAATGGTATCATAACACTTACACATTAAATGAAAAGAAAATTAAATTAGCCCACATAATCCTAATTACCAGACCTTAAAGCACAGTTCTTCACACTCAGATTCCTGGAAGCTATAAATACTTGAGCTCCTGAAAACCCTCAACAGTCCATCACGCGACACAGCACTGAGTCACCACAAGTCATTGGTAAGGCTGCGAACCTTAGACCCATAGGACAGACCTCTGCTCCTTAGAAACTGGAGAAAAACTGCTCATTGATGTGATTACAATATAATTTATTCCTGTAATTCTTCAGCAAACAGACTTTCTGTTCCAGGAAGGATGCTATAGCCGGAGATAGCTTGYAACAAAACTCAGAAGCTATACAGTAAATACACATACCAAAAAAAATYGTTCTTAATTGCTCCCCTCCCAATAAAGAAACCATTGAAGTTTTCTTCATATTTTTATTATCTGCAAATACCAGTGTCAGTTTACCTAATAAGATGTAAATAGCATATAACTAGAACGAAATCTGCTGCATTTTCAGCTGAGATTAGTTTCAATATCGTTAGTGAAAGGAYTATCATCTGTTAAGCAGAGAGAAACAAATGATGCCCATTTTTCTTGCTTATTTCTAACACAAATACTGATTTTTGCATTTTGCTACCTTTGTCTGAGACTGACAGAGAGAAAATAGCTTTGGCTTAGGAATTTTGACAGGAATAACCTCTTTGTTTGATTATCACCGAGGTCTGCTGATGTCTAGATTTTGATTTGAGTATATTTAAAGGTGYCTTTTCTACAGAAGAATATTGCATGATTTAGATACTGCTTGTGGCTGAAAATCTAATGAAATTTTGCAGCAAGTTAATTACATAAAATCATCACCAACAGCTACTTTCATAAGTAGCAGTAAAATGGTGATAAATGTGCTGTCAGTAATTTTTTTCTGAGATGTATGGAGTTTCTATGAAAGCAATTTTCAACCTATCCTATGGGGAAACAAGTTTTGATGGCTCTTGCCAGAATCTCTAATTGCAAGCAGTTCAAATGAATCCAATTGATTTATTTCACATAATTTAAAAGCATAGCACTTCAAAATTCCTGTCATTTTCCCCACGTTTGATTTCCAAATGTTGTTTCTTGATCAAGACAGAAAACACAAAAGAGTAAAAACAGAATGTTAATACTCCAATCTCTGTTCTATTGAGGGAAATGTGAAATCATTTTTTTCAGATTTCTGTAAATGTCAGTTCTGAAGTATGAATGCATTCATTTGTGTACAAGTCAAGATATGAAAAGCTTCAATCTGTTGCTTTCACCCTTCAGAACCCTGAAGAGCCTAAAAGCCATGGTGCAGAGTTAATTTTTCATCTAAATTCAGCAAATCTACTTGTACCTTTTTCATCAAGAATGGGTCTTCATTAGTTCAACTTATATTTTATTAATCCTTTTAAGCCTATCAGGAAGGAGGATAGGAAAGGACACAGTGAAAAAACCCCAAGAGAAAGTATATTGCAGTATGTGCTGCATATCACCATCAGCTCCTTGCTACCAGTTAGCTCTCAACAATGAAGTWTTTAATGCAAAAAGGTTTCCAGGAGAACCGTTACATTCAGACAGTCAATCTTGCCTTAAAACAACCTAGTCAGAAATCTGATGGCACTGCTRTATGGTGCAGTTATTGCTACCAGACAGGACATCCAGTAATTTGGCCAGTTATATAAAAAAAATATTTGTGAACAAATAATTCTGGTCAAAAATTAGAACTATCATGTAAAGCTTCTTTCATCTTCTGAATAGACTTTGGCCTGCAGATTTGGCTATGCAATACRCCCATCATTTTTGTAGGTCTGCAGAGTGCTTATACAGCACTTACCATGCAATGTAGAGGACTGATAAGCTAGCACATCTTTTTTCTTCTTCTTGTCATAAATATCCTTCCAGTCAGCTTTCATGGTCAAAGACCATAAAGCTAGTGTCAGTCAAACCAAAAAACAAGTCTCTTTTTGAAATATTAAATAAAAAAAAAAAAAAAAGAGAAAAAAGAGAAGAAAACAAACTTTCATCTGAACCTGCTGTGTGGGTGAAGTCACTATTTTGCTTGAACTCATGAACTCTGATAACTTCACAAGAAGAAAAGCAGACACTTCCCTCTGTTTTGTCTTTTGCAGAAGGCAGGGAGACAAARAAACCGTTCAGGTCCAGTTCTCTGTTCTGCTCCATTCTACAATGATCAGAAGTGATGATTTTTGTTCTTCATTAGCCTCCCTTCCCAAACCAGGGCACTGGCCATTTTGTCTGCAGATGTCAGAAACAGTCTGTATCCCACCTCCCTCTGAGATCATAGTTCAACACTCCCCGGATTTGCAGACACAATTCCATTTTCAGGAAGAATAACAAAGAAGTTTTGAAATCTTGAAAACGGTTGCAGAAAAGAACTACCATCTTATTCATGGCGTGATTCATCACTGCATGGAGAGAGAGCTGACAGCTCACACCTTTCAGAGATGCTATATGCCAGGCACCTTGCAGCCACCAGTGGCTTCACTCAGTCTCAGTCTGAATCACCTCTTTGCAACCACAGAGGTGAGAATATTGTGGGTTTTTTAAAAATGAATGTTCACATTCTTGTGCTCCTAAGTGATTCTAGGACATGTAATACCATAACAGATACTTGTGTTACAGGATAACAGCTCCAACAGCAGTCCCGGCCACTGCTGGTCTATGGAAGACCATCTTAATGGTGTTACAATAACAGGATAAAAAGAGAATGACAGTACTTGTTCCACTTATCTTTGCTCATTTTTTATGCTTAAATTCACTGATAATAAATTAATAATGGCTATATAACAACAGCCTATAATGGATTCTGATTCAGCTGCAAGGGCAACCACAAAAACATAACAGCATTCCCCAGGCTTTCTTCAAATTTTCATCCAAAAAAAAGTTCATAATTTCATCATCAGTGAACATGATGGCTTCTGCAGCAGATGTCTAAAAGACCACTTAGGAAAGAGGAGATACGATTCTACTCCCTTGATACAGCAGAACTTAGACAATGAGGGTATTGTCCACCTCACTGTGTGGAGAAACAGGAGAAACAACAGTGGTCAAAGGTTTTGGATGGTCCAAGCAACTGAGGACTACCAGGGGTTGCTGTACTTGTGATTCTGCTAGGAGGCAGTGGGTACTTGAACGGGGCCTTATTAGTGGCCTCATCACTTCCCAGCAGCCCAAACACATTCCACACACAGGTTGTGTTTCTCTAACAAACGTAAAGCAGCATAGTACAACTGCTGGACAAGTAAATCAGTTTACTTGTTTTTCTCTACTCATCTGGTAGAATCCTCTTCTTATGAAGAGATGGAAAAAAAAGCAAACATTACCTGGCAGAGATTTGGTGCATTGTTTAGAGTTCCTTTAATAGTTATCAGTACAATGTGAGGAAAACAAAACAAACAAACAAAAAATTACTAATTTCCTTGGGAGATTTGTCATAGACTTCCTTGATAAAGTTAATCTATTCACTTTTTAGAGAAACATCAAACAAGTTACTACATCACCGCTGACACAAAATCAGCATTACTTGAGAGACAACCAGAAAAAAAATCCTTGAGATGCCTGGATATTTCAATTTTAATCTTTCATCTCTAAGAAGACTTCCTTTTCTCAATAAGTCCATAGGGAGTTTAGATTCACATTCCAAAAGTAATTTAGAAAACTTTTTTTGAGAAGTAGCCATTAACTCTTAATCTTTAAAGATAATCTAATGCTGTATTGTCTATCTAAAGAGGACAATATGGGCAAAATAGGCTGAAATATTATGCATCTCACATACATGCAAAGTAAACATGAAAAGATTTTTATTTCTTATCTGCTTTTTGCCCTTATAGTTCATTTAAGGCTTGCCTTCTTTCTCCCTTTCTCATTAATCACGACTTTCCTTTTCTCTTGTTCATTTTCAGGTAGCTCTATTTCCAAGAATTCATGTAAAAGTAGCACATGTAATGCCACTGCTGTACTGCTTGGTGCTTTTAGAATTCAAAGGGCAGTAGCTTTTATAAGCAAGAAAGAGAAATGATAAACCCAGTCTCATGGTGTATCAATGCTAAATACATTGAAAGTATCTTGCAGATAGAAAAAGGGACATATCATCTTTCTTATCAAATGCAGTAATTCAGCTTGAAAGTCAAAGAACGACAGAAATGCTGATTGGAAGGTCCTCCTCCAGAGGTTCCACATCGCACAAAAAGAAAGACTTGACCACCATAAGGTCAAGTCATCTGTGGCCTTCTCTAGCTGAGTCTGAAAACCCTCAAGAAAGCAGATTCCAGAAATTCCCTGGTTGTTCCAGTGCTCCACTATTCTCCTCATGGGAAAGTTTTTCCCAGGTTTCCCTCTTGAACTTAAGTGTAATCATCATCAACAAACAGTAAACATCTTCCCAAGCATGACATACACCTCACTCTCACACAGCTGAGGAATATCTTATGAAACTACATTTTTTTCTCTCTCTATAAAGGTCTGGGTATCCATACTGATTCCTGGGAAGTGTCTCTGACACCTCTAATTCTCAAGTGACACCTGAGTAAAATTTAGACAAGCACCAAATCAATGCAATGCTTTTACCACTCTTACAATTCAGCTGGAAACAAGAAAGATACAGTGCCTGAAAACTTTATCCAGAACTGTTTTAATTCATCAGCACAGCAGAGAATGATACTTATCCCTTCGCCACCTCCCCCAGAATGCAGTCATTTGAATTGTCCTGCATGGCTTCACTGCAGGAGATGACACAGATTTCTGTAGTGACTCTGATCCTTCTTCACCTCAAAGAGTTAAAATTTGTAACTGTTACTTGTTCCTAAAAAGTCTCTTTTTCTATCACATACAAGTCTCCATAAGGATCTGATGCCCTCCACTTTTGAATCATTGATTAAACATTAGGTAGTAATGTTTCTAATAAACTTTTGCCAAAAATGTGTCAATGACATCTCTCCAAAATACCTTTTTGACTGGRGCAACCAAAAACTACATCAAACCTTCCAGCAAAACAAGAGCTATGTATGACAGCTTTCAGGTTAAAGAAGAGTTAGCATAAACTCAGGTGAGGCAAGAAGTGGCAGAAAATAAAAAGGAGGCCAAAAGGATTCTGTGTTTCACACTTTCAGTGATCCTGTTTAATGTTGCATTGATAGTAATACAAATACTCTGCTTTTTGCATCTTCCGAGTTTATTCCTTCCTCTTTGATGATCTTATCAGTCCCTACCTGTAGCCACTACAAAGAGATCAATTCATTCCTGATCTTCAAAGGCCAGGGATATTTGAAAGTCTTATAGCATTTCTTCTTAATTTAGATTGTGTAATTTGGAACAAAGTAGCTCAAAAAGCATTCAGTATAAGAAGTGATTCCAGTTGCGTAATAAAAGCTCTCATGTATGGTCATGTTTAGCACAAGAAATAAATCTCCCCTCTAATATAAACAGGAATTATTTAAACATACATGCACACCAAACCTCTGAGTCTATAGTGCACATTATATATTTGGTCATTCAGTTTCACACACTATGCCGGAGGTAGGCCTGATGCTCATGCGTAACTAAAACTATCAAACTGAGGACCAGATACAGGCAGACAGCAGATTTCCATGAACTTCTTTGACCCAGAAGTCAGAGAGACTGATAGGCCAGAGAGAAAAATCAAACACCTAAGGAGGAAGATTTCAATAGTTTTCCTCACTTCATGTCTCACTTTTTTATCCTCTTACCTTAATTTCAGTGGCAGTCTGCCTGTCCTAGGAGAGAGAGATCAGATCAAGGGTGCAAAGGTTTGGTATGTGATAACCTGCTGCACATTTGTCGTCTGCTGCAGCACCTTTGTGTTCTACACTGCCAGTAYACAGACCTTCTGTATGTATAATGAAATACATTCTGAATCTTTGCCATTTGCAGAGATCATCCCTTCCTCTGTCAYGGGAGAAAGCCTGGGCCTGGCTGACCTCTGCAGTACTGCTCTGTGATCTTACATTTTTCTTACATAGTCATCCTGGCCAGCCAAGTACAAGCACATAGGCCCAGAACCAAACACAGCCATGAGACACCTAATACACGAGGGAACCACAGGCCTGGCCCTCTTACTGATTTGAAGCAAGCTGCTTCCCTGGAAGCTGTCCAGGCACCCTGCGTCTGTGGGGTTAGTTTGGAGAATGCTTTCTCTAAGCATCAAACAAGTGTCAGAAGAGTAGCTGTGCTGGGACTGCTGGGGATCAAGCACTAGCTGTGGGCAAGAGCCCTTCCCTCCTGACATGCTTCTTTCCCTGTATTTTGCACCAAGAGCTTTCATCATGCATCTTCAAGCTGTGCTGTTGCCCTGCTCCTCACTAGGCTGCCTGCCATCATCATCACATAATCCACTCCTTATTTACCATTCTTTCTCCAGTTTGGGTTCTTTTAGGTGACAGACTTCAGAAAATGGGTTGCCTTTTCAGAGAAGTACTGGTACACTTACTGCAGGGTCTCACCTTGACAGGAGCCTTGATCTAACTACCATTCAGCAAAGATGAATCATTGTTTTACTTTGGTGGGTTTGACTGGGGCTGTCTCAATTTGTATGAGCTGGCTTCCACATATTATTTGCRAAAAGCAAACAGTAATTCTCTGAATTAAATCCTGCAGTGCTTTCTTACAGAGTACATCCTGTCATCTGAAAATTATTCTCAATGCCATTTCAATCAGTACATGGCATTTTTTTCTGTCCCATACATTCATTTGGTTTAATTTATTTTCTCTTGATGACTGTTCTTTTCTTTRCCATTATTTCATGCAACAAGAAAGTAAAAATATCTTACAGTACTAACTAAAGCACACAGTGAGCATTCGTAATAAAGATACCAATGTAAAATTACTTTAAACACCATGCTTCATGTGCTGTATTTTCCTACAAAATAGAGAACAGCAGAGATCAAATAGGAAAAAGACAAGTGTGAAATATAATAAAAAATATTTCAAACAACGGAGGCAATAGCATCAAGACATGAAGACTTCAGAACATAAATAGCCTGTTTTGAGCACAGCCACCATTGCAATAGGGAAACGCTGGAAATAACAGCCTCCTTCTGAGTTCTTCCAAAATAAAAACTATTAAAATAAAATTCTATTTATCTGCTTAGTTCAATCAAAACTATTAAAAGAAAATTCTATTTATCTGCTTAGTTCAATCCATTTTATACTAAGAGTCATTTCATTTTCCCATCACGAAATGGGACCTCCATTAACTTCCATTTCTACAACCAGCTCAACAGAAAGTACCTTTAGAGGATTCTTAACACCGGAAAATCTTCCTTCAATAAGCAAAGACAAGGAATTTTTACTTGTAAATTTGACAACATTTAAGTGAAATAGCCTGATGTACTAGAGAATTTTGTATTATCCAACATTAAGCAGTGAGCATAGGGAAGTATACAGTACGTTCTGTCAATAAAACTGTTAGTGAGGATATAACTTGAGCATGAATGGTCTCTATTTAATGGACAATCTGCAAACAGACTGTTTGCAGAATTTCCACAGGCTGTGTGAGAACTCATGAGCCAAGGTCAGAGAACAGGCTAGTGCCTATGGCATTATGGCATTGTGGTTAAAGACTGTTACAAATCACTGGAGTAAGGAAGTAGATGAAATTTTCTTCAAACAGCTCAAAGTTTATGGATCGCAGACCTGGTTGTTATTGGAGACTTTAACCTCYTTGACATACACTGGTAGGGCAGCACAGTAATAGAGATTTCTGTCAAGAATAGCCTTTTGATACAGATGACACTAGTCATAAAAGAAGGAAGTAGTGCCTGAGGATGTGACAGTGGCAGACTTGACTGTACTGACCATAAAATAGTGGAAATGAAAATACTGTGTGGTATGAGGAAGGCAAGTACCACAGTATGAATCCTGGACTTCAGSAGATCAGAACTTGGCTGATCAGAACCGGGATCCCATGGGTAGCAGCTCTGAAGGACAAAGGAGCTCAAGAGAGCTGGCATGTCTGTAGGTATGACCTCCTCCAACCACAAGGATTCTCTATCTTGATATTCAGGAAGACAAACAGACTTATMAGGACATGATCTTGAATAAACAGAGAGTTCACGACTGAGCTCCAGCATCAAAATGCAGTATAGGAAGTAGAAGTAGGGAGAGGCAAAAGAAGGAAGAATTTAGATGTATTCTTCTGGAACAGAGAGACGGCACTTGGAAAGTCAAAGCTCACCTAAAGCTATTCTGTTCAATGGATGTCAAGGGCAATAAAAGATTTTTCTGCGACTTTAGAAAAGACTTAACAAGGAAAAAGCAGCCCTTTGACAAATGATGCAAGGTAAGGCATCATTTAGTGATGCATGGCAATGATTTAGTGTCAGCAGCCACAGATAAGGCTGAGCTGGCCATCTTTGCCTCAGCCTTCACCAACAAGGTCCCCAGACCTTGTTAGGGACAGGCATCAAGCAGGAGGAGAATGAGCAGTAGTGCGTAAGGTAATAGTAAGTAAGTTCTCTCAAGAATGACTTGAGACAACATGACCCATACACTTCCATAGGACCAGATGGGCTGCATCTAAGGGTGCTGAGAGAGTTAGCTCATGGCCATGTGACCAAATGCATTTTTGGCACACTGAAGAGAAGGGTAAGTCATGACCAACCACTCTAATTGCTTTCTGAGATAAAATGACTGGATGTAGGAGGGAAAGAAGATGTCATTTATCTTGATTTACTTTGATTCCACAATATTCTTGTATCCAACTTAAGACTTTACAGCCTGAGTGCCTAGACAAGAAGGCTGTTAAAAAACTGGTTAGACTCAGAGGGTAATGGTTAAGGGATCATGTTTTACTTGGAAGACTGTAACAAGYAGAGCACTGCAGGGCTCTGTCCTGGGATCAGTCTTTTTTAATGTCTTCATCAATGATCTGAGAAGAGCACTCTCCTTGGCTTTTGGGCTGACATCAAGCTAGAAGGAACAATTGACATGCTTGAGGGAAGGGTTGTCGTTCAGAGGGACCTAGACAGGCTGGAGGAAACAACAGGGTCTATGGGAAACAACAAGGACAACAAACAAAAACAGATAAAAATATGAAATCCTGCATGTGGGAGCTGAAAATGGACACTGCCTCCATATAATATTCAAATATTGATCTGACCTGCACATAGCAAAAAGGTTATGACCAATGTGAGTCCTGGAGGGACAGAACCCAAAGAAAAAAAGGTGTGGAAAAAATGTAATCCACCTAACAACCTGAAAGAATAGCACTTAAAAAGACAAAGCAGTAAAAAAGAAAGAGGGAATGGAGGCCAGGATAAAATTGGGCCAAAAGGAGATGAAGGTGCTGATAGCACAAGCGTGACCACTGAGACTGGCATGGGACAGAGCTGCCAGAGCCACAGCAATCGTTCACTGTCACAAAGAGAGCAGCAAAACCCACCAAGGGTTTGAGTACGTCTCCTCCATGGCACATCCCCTTGTGGAAGTAGTCTTTCAGCAGTCTCTTAGTCCACAGGTTACAAGTTTTGAAGCAACCGACCAACTCCATGTATGACCTGGCATGGTTGCTAACATGGCTCCGATCAATGGAGGTCCTSTTTTCTCCAGTTTCCTGTTCTTAAATTTAGAAAATCACATACGCACAGAGATGTCATGATCCCAAATGAAGTACTCTGCATTTTGGGTAAAACCTTAATTAACATTGCACACTAAGTTCTTTGTGCAGTCTCCAATTACATAGTCATACTATTTAATGACAGTTACATACTTTCCCCACAMAGGAACTAGAACAAAATTTCAAAGATTTTCTTTGACTCTTTTCTTCAAGCCTTAATGAATAATTGCTTTTACTTTTGACAAGGTTTTCTTATATTTTATCTATCAGCCACAAATTAATTCAGAATGAGATCTTTTTCATTGTCTGAAGAATTAATTTATTAATGAGAATATGAACACATAAAATGTTAGATAACATTCATACTATGACTTCATGCTGAAGCTTCAGCAGCACGCTCTCAGATTATTCTTTAAATAAATACAACCTTTCTTAAAAGGGAAAAAGCATTTTAAGACCAAGTCTTTTTTTTTTTTTTTTTTGTTCCAGGATTTCTTGGAATTCCTTCCCAAAGCATGTAACCTTAGGGGGTTTTATTTAAAACTATTATTATCTAACACACAAGCCTCCCGAAAGTGTCACTTAAATGAGGCTCATAGAGGAATATGCCACCCCTCTATAAGAGTAAATGCTGGCCTGGAACCTGCCATGAAACCAAAAAAATGAAACTGCACTATTACTTAGGATAAGAGCTAGAAATATCAATGCTAATTTGTTTCTTAATAAAAATGACGGCCACCTTCCTCACAACTTTGCAAAGTCAAGAATAAACTGCCCTTGCACAATATAAGTAAAATAAACTTGTTATTTAATGCAAGGCACATCAGAAATTCTATTGCAAGCCTATGTCAATTACTAAAAAGCTATGTTTTGACTCCTTTCATTTTCTGTAAATAACTTGGTTTGGTCATGTCTACTTTCAGTGAGTTCCAAACACTGGGCAAAAGATTTCCAAGGGTGATCTGCCATTTCCTGATTTAATCTTATGGAAAATAAGGTACAAGTACACGAACACTCCCTCAAAATAAACCAAGGAAAATACAGACTATTAGCTATAGATCAGAATAATGATTTTWAAAAAATGCCATTGAACTGGATCTTTGCTTTTGCATTAACATATGTACATAAATTTAATAAAATTCTGACATTTCTACTGAAAGAGATTATAATTAATTTAACACACATGAAGGAAGTGTTAATCTTCAAGGTCACTAGTTAAAGGAAACATGGAAATATTCCTACAAGGTGCAAGAGTTAATGTGCCCTTCCTTCTTATCATAAAATTAATAAAAGAAGTCAAACATTTCTTAGCATATCTTACCGTTTGCTCTTCTTTTATGCCTTCTCTTCCTGAGACTTTTACTTGGTGTTTTCCTAACTCCATTTCCCAGGGGCAAAAAAAAATATGCCTCAAGTCCTGCGCAACGTGATTTAATGTGGCTACATGTTAGATATCACTGTACTTTTCAAGTCGTGAGGCAGAAGTGTCAGGCAGGGCCRGTGATAATTTCTGGTTAGCTCGTGTTTCCATTTATAGCCCTCGAAAACTCACAAATAGAAGCCTGGAAAGAAGGCAGGCAGCTGGCCTCAGATAACAATAAACCTTATTTTGGCATCAAAGCAAATTGTTTAATAAGGATTTTGTTACTGTCCCCCCTCCTGTTTCTCCCGCCTCCAAAAGGTTGTATTTTAAAACTCCATGAAAACTAATGGCCAAATATCACCTGTGTCTATGTCACGTTTGCACTAAGCCATGTTCAGAGAGGTTWTTAAGCAAGTAAAGTGGCTTAGTTGGTACCACCTGACATTACACAGACTGAATACACACAGAACACTACTTTAAAATAGATACTGATCTTTCCCTGTTGAGTGTTTGGAACTGAACAATCTGAATTTATCCTCCTGCAGCATACAGCCTCCTTTTCTAATATAGGATACCGTATTTCTAATACAGGATAGCATTTTTGCTTTTTTATTTTCTTGAAATATTGAAAGAATTAAAAAGCTTCCAGTCAGTGCTGGAAGGATCCGTAAAAAACAGAAGTGATCACAGGGCACTTAAAATGCAGCTACGAGCCATAAAGACGATGGCTGCAGCATATTCGGCTCTCAGTTACCCGTAGGAGAATAACCTGTCTMTCGCTCGTAAGATAAAGCCAGGCATCCCATATTAGAAACCACAGCGGGAGGGAGCTGCTCCTGGCCCGGCTGCAAATTCCAGGCTTGTTTCCCACCCACTGGTGCCACCTCCGCTGGACAATGTTATCCCAGGAGTGATTCACGCGCACGGCACCTTTACCAGCAAGGCACAGGAAAAACCTTACTATGGAGTTACACAAAAAACATCTGCTACTCTTAAATGAGGAATGCTCTTTTCTCAGTCTCTTCAGTCTATTATTAAGAAATGCATATTCCTTTAGAAAGCTGGCAGCTTAAGCAACTTGTTAAATCCCAGCAAATTTCCCCTGCTCCTAAAGACATTCCTCTTCCCTCTCTTCCTCTCAGCACACTGGGACCTTTTTCATTTGTCATGTTTCAACTGCATATGGAAATGACAGCCAAAACTAAGCACACCTCCGCATGGCTTTGGAATAGACACTCCGTTCCGGTGATCTTCAGAGCCTCAAAAAGGAAGAAAAAGCAACTGAAGAAGCCATCATACAGCAGCCAATTCAATTTATATACGAAAAGCTAACAAAAAAGCAACTTGTGTTGCTCCTGCTCTGAGACTTTGCTCAGAACAAAGAAAAAGTTACTCCAGGGATGATGTTTATTTTTCCTTGGCCTCTGTTCTGCCTTTGGTTGTAAGAACTTAAATCAGACAGGAGAAGAGAGGAGGGGCAAATACAAAGAAGCAGTCAAATCTACAAGGGCTGCAATAGCAGAAGTAATAAAAATGTGTTTGATGTCATAAGATGAAAAAAGGCACCTCACTGAGTCTCCTGGAAATGTTGGGGGAAAAAAGGAAACAAGAAAAGAGACATAATACCCAGAGGAAAGGTACAGCCCTACTTTGCTCTTCAGTAGGCATGTAAACACTAATAAGAAGCTCATATCTCCAAAATCTTTTCTGAGAGGCTGAAATATATCCATGCAGTGTGGGGCGGACAGCTTGCATAACGCCTTTGTACCACTTATGCTCTCAAAATCAGTCTTAAGCAGGATTCAAGCAGCAGCTTACATTGCTCTGCTGCCCAGGGGTGAGCTGGCATTAGTCCTGCTGGTTCCCCAAGCAGGCAGGAGAACAAAGATGTTCCCTGTTCTCCTCCAAGCCCTTCCCCAACCTAAGCAGGCACAAATTAGGAGGATTAGGAACCTGTGCCACCTGGTTGTTGACAATTASCACAGGACTCTTGCAAAACTGAAGCGCCCCAACTACTAAAAGCAGTTTTAAATCACCAGAAAGGACCAAAGAACCTTGGATAGAAACACATAGTTGTGTTGCACAGAAAATAAATGTGTAGCAATTTACTACAAATTCTGCCTGGGACTGGAATTTACCATGCTGCAGCATTCTTAATATCCCAGTGGAAGTGAGGAATGTGTTTAAAATCCAACCCAACTGCATATGGAGAAGAAGTCGCTGAGGGTCATGGTTATGGTGAGCACAGACAAGGAACATCCATTGGAGCACAGTATGGGCAGGGGTTGCCTTCAGCTGGCTCCAGCTCAGGACCAGCTCGTCAGAGTGCCTTCGCCAGCCTTGTAACATRGGTGACTTGAATATCCTTTGACTTTCAGTAAGCTTTAACACAGTATCTTTGGGAGAAGTTGCTCCTTATTTATGCTAGGGAATAAACACTTCAGCTGGTGAAAAAGTAAACTGTCAGCAGCACAACAAGTTAGCAATTTAGGATTAAAACACATGTAAATCCATAAAGACTTAGGTCAGCATTGGTGGGTTTTATCTGGAGTTTATGCTACTTAGTCCCCATACTAACTATTCAGAAACTCAAATCGGTTTGAGTTTCCTAATTTCCTTAAACATCCTACTTCCTGCTTTCTGCCACTTAYGTTGTTTCTGCATATCAGCTCACTCATGTGGATGTCAGAGATCTCCATAGAATGAATCAAGGACATTCCTATGTCGTTACGAGTAAGCAACCTTACTCATAATATTACCAACATAGGGTCCTTATGAGAGTATTCACTTTTTACAAGATGCTTTKCCATTACCATTCTCGTAATGGTGTCTAATGGCACTTACAAGAGACAAAAAGATAGACTTTCATTAGTGAAAATTCAAACACTAGGATAGGTAAAGACATTAATTGCTCCATTTCTTATGGCTGAAAATGCATATTGYAGATACATCATGCATGTCTGTCCAAGTAGTAGGTAGTTGTAGCAGAATACACTGGTGATGGAAGTGGGACCAAATATCACTATTTGCAACRGACCGTGACACCATGCCTGAAAACAAGGAGCACAGGAAACACTGGAATCAGGATTCCCCCACATCCGTAGGCTCCTAAATAAGGACCCTGGAGGTAGCATGAGTTGGTAGAGAGAGAAAGGCTGACAACCTTCTGCTGCTCCCAACACCTTACATAGCATGACACTTGAACAAGAAACCTGAAGGAAGACAGTACTAACCGTATGAGAATATGGGTTTAAAACATTTTAGGAAGACACGTTTTATTCTCACACAGAAATAAGCTTATTTTATTCAGAGGACCTTACACTGTTGGTAACTTTATATTTCCTATTCTACTTTGCAAGAAAAAAACATAGTAAATGAATGTTAAGTAAAATACATGCTATAAACAGTTCATTGCCTAAACTACTGTGCTATTTTCAATGATTTTCTCATATTACAGGCACTGGTCTCTTCACACCTGTTTTTCTTTTCAGACCAAGACTTAACAAGAGGCCAAGAGATGAAGTCAATAGGGGAATGTTTTGCAGGTTTTTTGTGTAAGAAGAAAGTGTTGAAAATCCAAAACAGTAGCTTGTGTAAAGAAACAAGTTTAGCGGATATATTTCCCAGGCTCATTTAATGTCCCATCCAAACAGAAAGAAGGAATAGCATRAAGTTGTGGGTTACTCTAAGCTATTTTTTCACTYACGTTAGCTACTGMAATCCTTTTGCTTCACACATTTTCATTCTCAAAATGATATCACTGTAATCCTAGACTGCTAACTGATCTATCACATGTGATAGATCCGTACTGCTTCTCTGTTAAGTCGGTATCTTTCATTTGCTCAGTGTCAAACACTTCATTAGTACCAGAAAGTTGGACATACAAACTCTGAACCTGCGGACTTCAACCTTAATTTATTCCATTGAAAGCAACTTGCTTACATCATAGATATCAATTAAAAGGACTATGACTAGTACAGAAATTACAACTGCAATACATTTCTCTCACATATTCAAAAGAATACGTGAAAAAGAAGTTTTTAATTTTTTTTAAATAAAGGAGCCCAGAAGATGCAGGCTCTCTCACTGCTTTGTAACTGCCAGTCATGAAGAAAATACAGGTTAAGCTTTCCAGCTTCTCTCTGATGCCCACCCTTATCTCAGCCCCAGGATGACAAACCAGCCGGGGTCCAAGTGCTACTCCAGCAAGTCTCTCCAAGGTCACATGCACATGTCTGGAAGCGTCAGGACTTCAAGAGCTTTTCTAGCTGATATTTCATAGCATGCTCAGAGCAGAAATGAGAAGCATGCTGGAATCGCTGCCCTTATGTCTCAAGATCGCTTACCTCTCAAGCGACACGGATCTGGGAGGGGGAAGCTGATCCCGCCGGGAGGTCAGTCCACATTCCTGCTGCAGCGCCCAGCAGCTGCTGCTGTCGCTTCTCGGTCCACCCAGCTTACTCAGTAAATACTTGAGGAGCGGGAGATTACAGGCGTGGAAAAAGAGGGAAATGTTGCATGCAGGGCAATTCAACGCTTTGTTTAAGGGGCAGTAATTATCCAAAATGTATATGACATGTACAGGGCACAGGAGTTTCCTGCACAACCCTTTTTCCAGATGGACAACTTTGAATGCATTAATTTCAGGACAAAACTAAGAAAAGTCATTTTTAGCATTATGCTATAATACTGGCACTCTTTCTGGCATTGAATTTCACGGAAATTGCAAGCAATTTCTTCTGTTTAAGGGTCTTTTCAGCCAACTCCATTGGGCTGGCAAGGTGACAGATCAGCTATTCTCCACCAAAAAGACAGCTCAGGTACAACTAAAGGTTTATTTTGCTCTTGTTAAATATCTGTTCTTTCAAGCACGTAYGTTATGTCCCTAGAATAATCCTGCTATACCCTAGTAATCTAGATTATTCCATATGGTAACTTGCATTTCAAAAAACACACCACAAAGCAATCTTCATGGCAATGATTTCTGGCTAAGGACAC
Source organism: Nothoprocta perdicaria (assembly GCF_003342845.1). NCBI lineage: Eukaryota > Metazoa > Chordata > Aves > Tinamiformes > Tinamidae > Nothoprocta > Nothoprocta perdicaria. The sequence goes on from NW_020454550.1 coordinate 1,105,460, forward strand.
ACCACCTTAGGAAAGCATTAAATGTCCTTTTAACTATTTTTTTTTTTAACAAATGTGGTGGTTGTGAACAAGGGGAAGGCAATTCCTCATAGAAACCAAACTGCTCCACAGCCAACGGGCCACTTCCAGGTACCTCTAAACAAGTGACCTAGGAGATAAGAGAACAGGATTTGAGCTATCACTAAAAGAGCAACTCCCACAAGTGCCTTCATTCAAATTTCTCTGCCCAATCCAATCTAAGAAAAAAAAAAGACATTACTCAGCACAGATAAGGGCATCAGAATATGACCTCCACCTATGTTGCCCTTGTGACGAACAAACGTGAAACGTCATCATGGACAGCAGGAACTTGCATTGAAATGGGCAGAATTAGTTGCCTGTGTGAAGCTGTAACATGTGAGTATATGCTTAGTGGAGGCTTCCGTTGACGTATTTTGTAGATGGGCATGCCCTTCTATGTAGATACTCATTAAAAATAAATCATTGTTATTTTTTCCACTGTGCAGAGTTCATTTGTCGACTTGTGATTTGGTCTTTTGCATTTACACAATTTATTTGATGTTAATACACAGCCAAATCTCTACTTTGCAATATGAATTTTGTTTTTAAAACAAAATTTGATTGAAATGGACAGATAGGGATCTAAACTTTATAAACTTTTCTGAATACTGACAGCATTCAGTTAGGAGCACACAGTTTTGACAGCAAAGTTCTGATTTGCAAGACCCACAACTAGAGGCCAAAATGAATGGGTGCAGGCTTGCCAAGCAATCTCTAAAAGCAACAATTAAACTCTAGAGCCTTATTAGAATATGACTTTACACATGCAAAAAACTTTAACATAGCCCCTGTKTCTCTTCTCAAGTATTTTGGAAATGAACATAGTACCTAATGAATTAAAACCTAAAAATTACTAAATATACRTGAAATGGAAAAAGAATTAAAATGTTTTAGTTCTCAATAGTATTGTGACTTTAATTCACTTCAGGTCTCAACTACAACTTATTCTCAAGTATTTTGGAAATGAACATAGTACCTAATGAATAACCTAAAAATTACTAAATATACATGAAATGGAAAAAGAATTAAAATGTTTTAGTTCTCAATAGTATTTTGACTTTAATTCACTTCAGGTCTCAACTACAACTTATTCTGTAACCAATGACTGGTTTACATGAGTATATTATTTTTCTGCAATCTAGYAKGAGACCATTCAGTGTTAAAGAACTGCATATAATATTAGTGCTGGATTGCCAAATTTAAGGGTTGAGCTTGATAATACATTTGCAGTATACATTGATCTAACATTACGATGAAGAAATATTGTTTATTTTGGAGGAGGAGAAAGGATGGGAAGCATATTTTTTTAACAGAAGATCTTTTATTGATGTCACTTAGGAGAATTCAAACTGGAATGTTTACACAAGTAGCAGTCTATTATCACAGCAATAAAATATTCTAAAGTAATGTTAATTTTGCAAAATGAATGAAAATTAGTTTAATATTCCTATTGCTGGTAAATTATCTCCAATTATTAGGCAAATGAAAAAGCTACAGCGGACACAGTTGGAGAGAGAAGAAAAATCTTGATATCATCAAGTGTTATTGCAAATCTCCCCTCCTTTTCCCCCCAAAACAAAATCTCCCTTTTAAGGGAGATTTTAAGAGGTACTGTTCTATACTCTCCCAGGAGCTTCCTAAATCCTGACAAGCCAGTTACCATCACTCATTCAAGTYGTACCCGAATGATTATCTGAGAAATCATTCAGAATTTGAATAAAAGATGAGGCTTCCCTGGGTTACTAAGTTATATTTACAGGGAAAGTTCCACATGGAAGGGGGAAAAAAAAAGTCATCATCTCCCAGTCTAGCAGGAGACTCTCTCTGAATTAAGGCAGCACTGTAAAATCCCAAATAAAAGTAAGGTCCAAAATGCTGTTCTGAAGTACCTTAAAATATGTGAGAAAYGAGAAGAGCAGTGAAAAGAACTAACGGCTTCAGTGGACATGTAAGAGCATTTGCTCTTAAAAACTTCAGCTTCGGTATATATTTATACATGAAATATTGATATGTCCCAGTAAGGCAGTTAAGGTGTTCTGTTTAATTCAAGTCAGGAGGAGAAATAAAAATGCTTTAGACAACAACTGTAGTATAAGTAATAGCTTCTCAGCTCATTCTCAGGTGCCCAGATACGTAAGATGCTGTCCGCGTTTGGATCTAATCAAATGTAACTTACAAGCCCTATTTCAATTCAGTTGATGCTTGCAGAACTTGTTCTTTATTACACAGAATTGTGTGTCTCATTCTAATGTAAACAACATTTCTCGGTGGAAAATAAAAAAGGGACAATTTGTAAGACAGAAAAAGGAATTTTTATTCCAATAGAAAACATTATTAAAAGGAGCAATTCAAAGGAACTCACAGGTAGAACAAAGGGTAGGCTCTATGGACAAAACATGGAGACCAGATCTTAAAAAAAAAAAAGAAAAGAAAAAAAAAGAGAGATATTATACAATGCTTTCACCATGTTGCCAAATGGATAGAGTACCTTCTGAAAAAAAAAAAGAAAAGAAAAAAGAAGAAAAAAACCTGTCTCCTTCATCACTGCATTTAGCTGCTGTAAAATGCACTTAAGAGCGGATATTGAACCATTTGATGACATTCTCAGAACATCCCATTTCAAACACACGAGCTCCAGCTAAAGGAAAGCTCAAGGCAAATCAATGTGATGGCAGGTTCTGTTCGTTCCCCTCTTCCCCCCATTTAAAATGCATCTTCTGTGTAATATTTTTTACCTACAAATAAGGCATAGTGGTTCAAGTACTACATTAAATTTAATCGAACAACATAAGAAAAAGAATAGCAAAAAAAAAACCTCTTTCCAGAAATGTACTTTATTAGGGAGGGTAAAAAGCGTTGTTCAGACAGTCCAAATAGGTAGGGCCCTCTGTGCCGTCGGCTTCCTCGGGCTCAAAGTCCTCTGGATCTGGTGGCAACTGGTCAGTATCTTCATCGGAAGTAGATGGGCGCGTGAGGATTATTCGAGGTATCTTTGGGAAGATGTGAGAAATTGCAGAGATGAGATCGAGGTTAAGAACAGGAAGAGTTCAAAGGAAGTATTTTGAAGGCATGGAGAAAGCAGATTAAAGTAAAAGCATGCAACGGATGTAACAATAAAGAGCTTTCTACCATATGAACTCCTCTACACCAAAAATTATATTGCTAATTAAACCACGATTTAAACAGTCTACACTCTCTCTTGTTAGCTAATTTGTTTAAAACTTACATGGCTTTTAAAACTTACAAAATATAATAATGCTTAGCAAAACAAAAACAAGTAAATATGGAAATTATACAAATTGTACATCCTTTTTTCTTTTCAACTTCACTACTTAAAAAATGCATGCCCTCTAAAGAGACACAAATTAATTGAGGACCATAAAGCCTCAGCACTTAAGAAAGTGCAAACAGCACTTAGGACAGCATAATAATTACTTGGCCTTGAAAATTATGTATTTYAGCCTTGCTGTGGAACAAAAATTTTAAAAAGAAATGTTGAGAAAAAAAGATCTACATGTCAATTCATTAGCTTAATATATACTCTGCATGGAGGTGATTAATACGATCAAACTCTTTGCCAAGAACTTTGTATTCTTTGAGAATTATGTTGCAGTGTCCTTAAACTAATACCAAGTTGTAAATCATAAAAGAGCAGAGTGTGAGCGTAGTGAAGAATGCACCAGGAAGGATTTGCACTGACCAGTGGCTTACCGCAAATTTAACTCTGATGTGCAAAAGTCCTACTTTTCTAAATATTCTCAAAACTTAGGATATAATAATAAAAAATAAGCTGATAAATCCAACAAGTATATAACAATGTGCAACAACTAACCCATCTCCATAGCAGTTTGAAAAAAATTTGAAAAGAAAAATGGTATTTCTTATGTACTAGAGATAATGGTATTTTGTTGCATTTCTTCACCTTTTTAAGAATGTTTAATGTTGACATCATACAATTCCATTGCTTGTAATACTGGCTCCTTGCTGTAAGTTGCTGGATTTCGGAAGTGACACAAGCACAGGGGGGGAACTTCCTGGCTGCTGAGCCAGCCAGCCACTAAGTTTCTACACTGAGGTTTCATCCTGGCTCCTTAAACAAAATTAGGTAAAACTCCATCGATAAGATGGYGAGCCCAAACCCTAGATCATAGCAGGTGAAGATACTCATGTTCCATGAAGATACTGACAGGCAGATATCAGTCTGGAGTTGATTCTTTCCCCCAAAAGCTGTAAATTGTTTTTAAAATCGGGATTAAAAAAAAAGTTTTAAAAATGTACATTTTACAATTACACATACATTACATGTACATTACACAATGTATGTACATGTACATACATTACATGTACATTACACAAGTGGCCTTTTGCCCCCGTTCCTATGCGTGCTTGGTGCGCTGCAAGCTGCTCTCTGGCTTCCACAACTTTTCAGAAGCCTTCCCTGATCTCTCACAGTTTGGAGATGCCCCACATGACATAAAGTGATCCACCTGTGCGAGCTGCAACTGGACCTGCCACCACCCGTCCCATGGACACGTCCTGCTTTCATCTGCCCTGGGAGCCCACCAGCCCTCCCGTTCACACAACATCTCTATGGGACCTGAACCAACAGCTTCCATGAAACAAACTGAACCTGGGAAGACTTTCCTTCACTCTATCTGACCCTCCCCACTGCCACAAATGGAGAGAAACCAACACCATAAGACCAATTTGCCTTCTATAGCCCAGACCAAACAGCTGCTTTCACAGCGGCTGCCTCAGAGGTGTCACTGACTTGACCGCTCTTGGTTGTGGATTGGGCCACCTACACAACAGCAAGCTGAGGGCAAACCCCAATTCAGAAACTGAGTTTGCATTTTCCAAGATCTGTTACAGGGAAAGGAGACTCTGGACTCTACTTTCTCTTCCATGGTGTAGAAATTTATTGATTACATAAAAAATAAATATACAAACATGCACATCATAGTTCTAACTAGAATGTCTTTCTTTATTCTCTCTTAATAACCCAGTACCTTCTATCACTGTCTTCAAACTGAGATTGGTTGCATGAAAATCAGTATTTAGGTTTCGCTTACTTTCCTTCACATTCCCCCTTTTTTTACCTTAAATAAGAAAACTCAACATCTCTGAATTTCCATTATGTTCTTTTGCCTGTTGCTCAGTTCCTTCCTCATACTCATCACTTCTCTTCCCTAAACCCTGTTGAATACCCTCTTATCTGCACTTTCTGATRCTTATGTTCATTGACCACAGCTTTTTCACAGGTAAGTACTGCTTTTGGAGTATCTTTCAGTATACATATTCAAATCTATATTGCTCAAATGAAACAAGTCACAGCAAAGAGTAAATTATATTCATAGCCCAATCTGGACAGGGCAAGAAAGAGACTCTTAAGATATAGAAATAAGAAAAGTGTATAGTTGAGCCCTAGAACAGTGTCTCTGAAGAAGGTGTGAGTTTTCTTTCTACCAGTTACTTTTTTAGAAAAGTTCRTTTCAATGTAGGAGGACAGATTATTTAGGACTCTGTGTTGCTTCATGCCAATGCTTTATTACACTAGTTTCAAAAAATAATGTCTAGACTTGTTTAAAATATTGTGTTGAAATTTCAGAGTCCTCCTATTCACTTTCCATCACCATGAAGTCATTATAAAAATAACACCCAAAGCATCAGTCAATACAAAACCATCAAAATATGTTTTTTTCCAAAGCAATGTATAATATATAATCTGAAATAGGTTATTATTTTTCCTTTTCACTGAAAATATATCTTCAATATAAAAAAAACTTTAAAAATGCCTTTAGTACAAGAATTTTCCTTATTACTCTACTTGCTAATTTCTTACATTTTTGTCATCATAAATACTAAGATATTGAACAGGAAAAAGCGATCYATTTCATTTCTGTTTATAAGTTGGTATAGCTATAATTAAGATGATTTCAGAGCATCTCGTTTTATAGAGTTATCCCCCTCCTTTGAAAGCTCAAGTCCTTCAACTGAAGTGCAGTCCCGGGCTGTGTGCACCTCCAGTTCACTCCCAAGGGAGGTAAAACTAACCAGGCTAAACCTAAAGCACGGACTGAAATGGGATAGAAACAAACACATAACCAGAGATGATGCTTCAGTTGGGAAGTGATACCTTGGTAAAACAAGGTGATCAAAATGACCTGCAAATATGTTAAAATTTGCGTAGTTTTTAATTTCTGACTGTACACATGCATTTTCCTTTTCCACTTCTAATTAAATGCTTGTCCAAAAGGYTACAAAACAGTCCACAAATCACAGTTCATTGGCTTTTCCTAATCTTTAAAAAACAAAATAGAAGAAAGCGCCTCATCTTTATTCTCTTTCAGAAGCCTACTTGACTCTGACCTCCTCCTCCAGATTTCCATCCTCTAGTCTTAGCAGGATGAGAAGGCCATGAAGACAAGGGTCATGGCCAAAACACAAGTCTCACATGAAAGATTTAACCAGAAGTGATAGGTCACAGAAAAGCAGAGAGAAGCAGAGAGCCAGGTCAGCCTTTGGGGAAATGCGCTACAAATTGCCAAGTGGCAGGTCACACGAAGGGCTACAACTTGAAAATACAAGGGCAAGGAAAAGGGATTCGGATTAGCCTTTTGGAAGAAGAACAGGCATACTTTTAATCCAAGTTCAACGAGATCACTTCTTAAGGAAAATATCCTCCAGCTAGGAATCAGCTCTGGGAAGGAAATCTGCCTAGTTGGACTCCAGATGTCTAAACAGTCTAATATTTTAAAACTTTGGATTAACAACAGATCTTCCCAGGCCGCAATGTACAGTCAGGCTGTTATTTCTATATTTCAGTTAAAGAAAACAGGCCTAAAAAAAAAAAAAAGGAAAAAGCTGCCTGGCTGGAAGTATTTATAGGGGTCTGCATGACCCTCATGAATTACTTTGCTGTTTCACACCTAAATTCTTACTGCTACTGCTTTTTTTTTACAATCACGAGTGACAGCAATCGTGTTTTAGCTTTTAGGAGAAGGAAATTTGTATTTCTCACTAAACACTGAAAACATGTCATTGCTGGATTCAAAAGGTTGCTTTTTACAGTGACTGTATTTATACRAGGAACTCTCTAAATCAAATTTCCTTCCTTGGCCCTCGGTGAAGGACAGCATTTAGTCATTCCTAAGAAACATTACACAAAGCTGGATTTTTGAATAAGAGTTTGAAAAGATGCCCAAATTTATCCAGTAAGAAAGGCAGAAAAGAGGCTCATCATTACACTTTTGCTCTGTTTAGACAAACTTGCAATCTGCTGTTTTCTTAATTAAAGAAATACAGTGCTTTGTTAATGAAGACAGAGACAATGGATGAAAGCAGCCTTCTCTCCAAAGGAAAGCATTAGGGAATAAAAATGAAAGATGAAATAAAGACCTACTTAATGCATTTTGAGTTTATTACTCCAGAATAATTTCACCTTCCCAACTGAAGCGGGTAACAGAATGGCTGCAGCAGAAAATACAGTGGCCAGATCAGACCAGCCCGACACCTGGTGCCTTCCAGATAATGAAAACCAGCTAACGTGCAACTGGTTTTACAAAACCATATGAACTTGCAATTATAATCTATGCATTCAATATAGCCTGCCTTTTACATAATGTTATTGAGAACACGTTGCTTCCCATATATCAAAGCAACTTTTTGCATCCAGCAGCAACACTGTGCTCAGGCACTGCTCTGGCAGGGCATTTTTGAGCTCACTATATGATTTTTGGCTTGAGCAGGCTGGTGAGGGCCCCATGCAGATGCTGTGGTGTGAACCTGCCCCTCTCCCACGAGCCCATCCTTCACCCCACACTGTGCTTGATGGTTTGCTCTAAAATCTAATTTAGCTCAGCATGGTTTCCTGTAGGGCTGATGCATCAGACAAGTGCTCACTCCACTTCACTTTCCTCTAAAATTTACTCTGTGGGAATTTTCTAGAGATCAATATCTCTTAGAGTCCAGGTTTAAAAGACGAGTATTTTCTTCACTTGTTATTGGGACAGTAAGAGAACACTTTGAATACTTTATCTATCTCCCAGTGTGTGTGTCACATTATTTGGGCCTGCCATATTTAATGCTAAGCTCCTTCCTCTTCTTTTTAGCTGGTATTCTAGTGCSTCCCAAGGGCAAAAGGCAAAGAAGGTGAAGGGCAATTCACCATCACATTCTGTAACAGACAAAAATGAAAGAATAATGCATCACATTGCAGCTGTAATTCCCTCAGACACAAAGGACTTTATTTTTCTCAAACTGAAAATTGTCTTCATTGCATTTCTTTCATCTTCTAGTGTGCCACTGGATGCTGAATTCTCTGATGCTTTGGAACTTGACCTTTTTTTCCTGTTTGTTACATTTACTGGCTTCCCACATAAACACTTATGGCCAGGGGCTATAAAAGCATTTAAGAAAATTCATGGTTTTGACCCAACTAACAGACCAAGTAACTGAAAAGATTGCCTAAATTAGCAATGATACATTCGTACTCACATCCCAAGTTACCAGTTCTTCAGTTTGTAAAGATAAGCTTATTATCACAGTGGAACAAAGTAGTCATACCTGAACATGTGCAGGAACTCATCAACAGTCTCTTTTCCTAATGAATTCCCCCAAAATCTATGAAGACAACTACTACAAAATCCTCCACCTTTCAAAAAGATACTACTTATCATTTGTGTTAGTGTCGTAGGTCTAACAGTTACATATATATGTCCTATTTTATTCTCAAATGATATGCTAAGTCCTACCACATCGCTCTTGGTGCCCTGCTTGAGTCTGCTTATCTCTTAAGCTTTGGTTTTGCTTATATTGCCTAGTTTCACTTTGCAGATCATTTTTGCTGTAATGCTTGCATACGCAAATATGGCATCTTGAAAAGATTAGTTAATGATTAAAAAGAGGGGGGAGTGTCTATTTATGCTATCTAGCRTACTTATTTATACAAAAGTGGAATCTCAAGGGCAGTAAAAATTGAGARGATCACATGTCAAATAGAAGAGTGGCATCAGAACTGAGGTGGCATTGCTCATTCCTCCTACCCAAAGTTTATTAGTTTAGACAGCAGATAATTAGGGTTTTAGAAAACCAGATATTTTAGCATCATACTTAAATCTCCTGAAGTCTGCACTATCAGGTGTTAGCTGACAGGTGTAGCTAAACCAACAAGGTTCCACATGGACAACTTATCAAGAATGTAGAAGTTTGCACACGATGGGGAATCCCACACCAACTTCTAAAACAAGATGGAAAAAAATCTTATCTGACAAAATGAAGAGTACTGCCTGTAAACACCATTTTTATGGTTTGAAACAGTTTTAGGAAGAAATCTGTCTTTGAAGATGACATAGACATTGGGTATCACCCTTCAACTGTCTTCTCTTACAATGCTTCCTTGAGCTGATTATTCTATTTTGCTTTCATATTCAAATGGAATAAGACAATGACTAATGAAAGAAGATGATTTATCACATTTAAACTGTACGACTAAAATTTTCTTATATGGCTAGAACAAAAATATTCAAATGCACAGAGAAAGTTTTGATACTTACATTCCACAAGATTCTTAACTGGTAAAAATGCACCAGACTTTTTTTCCTGAAAAGCCTATATAAACTGGGTATGAAGATCRTAGATCTATTTTGGTTCTCACCCATTTAAGGTCTTTCATGACTTGCATCTAAACCATGAAGGCAGAAAAGTGGCTGCCTATTTATTCTGGGACTACAGTGTACATTTACCAAGAAACCACAGACACTGCGACATTTCACTGCACAAACCTTCATATTTATCATAGGTTCTCTTAACACTGAAGTATTTCTTCTGGTTTTGGTTTTGTTTGTTTTGTTTTGTTTTCACCACAGTCAGGAAAACTTGATAGGTCTGTACTTTCAACATCAGAACCCAACAATTTGTGTTGTAGCTTGAAGAAATTCTTCAGATTTTCCATTACTGTGCATCCCTGTTACACATTCAGTTTTCATTGATAACTCCTTGTTTAACTGGGTTTCTCTGGGTMTAACTGATACTTGTATACCTGGTAAATCATGTGAAAAAAATCTGTTTAAGGAAATTCACAGAATAAAGAGACAAAATTACAACAAAAAATATGATGTTAAGAATTAAGGTGAACTATCATATTGAAGTGTTTAATAGATGCTTGATTTCCTGTGATATCTACAGTCCCAAAATGGATCAGAGAAGATGTAATGATACACTTCATGAAGTGACAGGAGATGGAAAAACATGCTGGCACTTTCCACTCAATATTGGATTAAGTCCCTAAGGGATCCAAGTTTAAAGCTGGAAATACTGATCACCAGATCCTGGCAGAAGAGTCAGAGCTTTAAGCAAATAAAAACTGGAGACTGGTTGTATCCTGGCAGTTCTAYATTTGAAAAGAAGAGTAGGAAATAACAACACAAGGGCAGAATAATAGAAAAATTGAGAACTTGAAATAGACTCCAAAATCCACGTTAAATTAGAGTAACACTCTTTCCGCCAAAGTCAACACAAGGCACTGTGAATAATACTCAGCTGTCTGWATTTTGAATTTTTCTTTTTTTTCCCTTCAGTTAGACATAAAAGACACAATGCCAAATGTAAATAGTAATGTCTGCTTTCCATTTAGTCCTTTCTATTTTGATGTATGTCTTTATGTAAATACTCTAATTTTTAAGATTATCACTTCAAACTCTAAAGACTATCTTTAAATGATTTTATTTTGAAAGAAGAAGTGAAGACTATGTACACTGATGCTGAGGTGTGACTAACATAACTGACAGAAGTCTRTAAAAAATGATAATTAAAATGTATGTAATTATAGTTAGAGTTTTGGGTCCTTTACATTGCAATAAAATGCTCAGCCATAATTAAAACTGAGGGCGGTTCTAATTTTTCCCTTGTAAAACAATGACTCGGAGTGAAAGAATTTTTCATTGTTTGCCCAACTAATTACTGTTCATGCAGACTGTCATGAAATCTTCATGAAACCCTAAGGATGGCACAAGGGATCAGGATTTTGAGTTAGCTGAACTAATTAAAAATTCAAATGAACTTTTCAAAGAATCCGGAGCAATCAGGCCTGTGAAAATAGAGAAGAAAACCAAAATAATGCAGCAACATCATCCTCTGACACCATGCTTGGAGACAGTATGGTACATAGAAATAGCTGGCTATAGGTCTGTGGCTAGCAAGCAAGAGAGAAATCACTATAAATAGCATGTGCAAAGAGGATATTTATTAAAATGCAGTAAAAATAAATAGATGAAGAAAGAAGGAAGACAGGCACTGCAGCAACTCCTCCAGCACGAGGCAGAAGAAAGTCTGACACTCCCTTTTCCACCATGCCTTCCTCCTGCCCTGCCCACCCTCCCTTGAGGCAGATGCACCCACCTTCTCCTGAAGCCTGGTCAGAAATATAAAKGAAAATATTTTGCTAGATTTTTAGTAAAGAAGAAAATTCTGTCCTCCAATAAAGATATTCTTGTGAAAAACAGAAAAACAAACAAACAAAAAAAAAAMCACTCTGTTTATGAATTTCTGCACTCCTGTCCTGCTTGAAACACCTTTGTGGCTCCTCTCCATGCTTGAAACACCTTCAGCCACATGATGCCCTCTGAGTGTCTTGTTCAAGGGAACATTAGCTTGGTCTGATCTGCCTCTTTCTCACAGCTGAAGAAATTTGGAGGGAGGCAAGGAAACCAGCTCCCTTAATCTCCAAGAACACAACATCAAAAACGGTCGTTTCCTCTTTTTGGAAGGAAAACATCATAAGTCAGATATTCAAGCAAAAGATTCAGGCTCCTAGAACTAGTACTAATCACCTTTCCAACAGCACTCCATCTAATGGGAAGCCTCATGCTTCCTGCAACACGGCTCAAAATCATAAAGAAAACAAAGCAGAACTCAACAAAATGAGAAAGGACAAAAAAAGAAATCAATAGAGGCATTTTCAACAGGAAAATAAAGCTTATCAAAATGGTTCAGAACAGGGTTTTGAGGACCAGAGGTCTCAAAAAACGGGTTTCCTTAAGTTTCATGCAAATAAGTAACTGGGTAGAAAAAACATTATTAATCTCTCACTTAGAAAAAAACATGCAGTTTAATTCACCCCTTCTTAAACTGCAACCCACAAGGTACAACTTCACAGGAAATTAGACTCACATGCCCACTTGCTTATTTTCAGTTAACTAAAAAATCATATTATTTTAAAAATTTCAGATGATTAAAAGTAAATGAATGTGGTCTTACAATTAAAGTCATACAACATGCACTAATTTACTGAACCTTCATTTTTTGTCATTAGTTGAGTTGTGAGTGACTATTATGGAAAAAGAAAGCGGAGGGAGGAAGGGAAGGAGGGAGGGAGGGAGGGA
>NW_020454550.1:1118799-1204341 GCF_003342845.1 Nothoprocta perdicaria
GAAGGAAAGGAAGGAAAGGAAGGAAAGGAAGGAAAGGAAGGAAAGGAAGGAAAGGAAGGAAAGGAAGGAAAGGAAGGAAAGGAAGGAAAGGAAGGGCCTAGAGAAGAGGAATCAAACAAAGCATTCCTCTGGCATCGGCCGTAAGTGAAACAGTTGTTGCTTGTTGCTGCTTGGTAACTCAAGCTTGCTCATTACAAGCAGGACACTTTTTTGGCTCTATTTGTATCCGTATTTTTTTTAGATACCTTGGTCATATTGTCCAGGCAGGCACAATTGCCAAGGACACCTGCCAGAATTGCAGGTCTGCAGGCAGACACCCAGGACTGGGGCAGATCTTTGTAAAGTTTCTTTATACAGAAGCACAAACAGCTGGATCAGCATTCTTAAAAATACTCTGCAAGCTCAGCCATTGCCTTTTACAACTTCTATGGGACACTTCACCTTGTCTGACGGCCTATAACATGGATGTGCTTTTTCAGCCTGTCATGGTGATATGATCTTTTCCCATCTCAACCTGGCCTTTCACATGTAGCCCAGCCCTATCCAGCTGTTAAGCATCAGTGATATTATCTGACCCTGGTAGTTGGCTCCCTGATTTCTTCCCAATTCAGGCATTAACCAGCAATAAGTCCTGATGGCTGTATCTTGATGGGGAGATAAGGCTGATGGTGCATACACCAGACAAAAGCCCTCTGAAATGAAAGAATGACTATGAGTCAATCATCTTATGCCATAAATACATAGACAGCCCAAGAGCCCCTTGACCTCTCCTTACATGGCAATGGGCTGCATGTCACGATCTCCCCTTGAGCAGGGACACCTCTCAAGGATACTCCTCAAGGTTAAGAGATCCCTTTCCACAGCAGATTTGTGGTAAGTGAATATAGCGTGCTTTCTTTCTGAGCTTGTAAACTTTACTTTGTAGCTGTGCACAAAATCCCTTAGTCATAAACCGTTGACCAGGTCTGGGGCTAGGATTGGATCCAGCTGCACCCAGACTCCTCTCAGAAAGAGCTTGGAAAGCAAGGGGGTCCAATCTGAACCTTGTGACCCAACGAGAGCGTGTCCTTGATAACTGTATATTATCATAAACCTCCATGCWGTGAATAATTAGTGATCTTGCCATAGAATCTCATGAAATTATTGTCCATATCAATAAACCCTATTATTATTTCTTTTGTACAAGTGAAGTGCATTTTGTCACTSACCACACCCCCCCACCACCACTTGTTCCGTTACACATGGCAGTTCCCTCCCAAGTCAAAAGATAAAGACCATCACTCCCAGGTGGCAGTTGACACCCTCCATCCTAAAAGAGGAGATGACACTCTTTTCATTAACTGAATGCTCTTCAAAAGATACCAGGTCCTAGGCTGGTGCAGGATACAGCTAAGCACGACTCCTTATGTGCTTGGCTATCTTACTTACCGTTATGGCGTGGTTTGCTGTCGGGTAGGTGCTGCTCTTAGGGGAAGCTTCAGTAGGACCTGCATCAGGGATGTTTGGTTCTGAAATGAGCGACCCCTTTAAAAACAAAGGAGCATAAGTGCTTTTTTTGCTTATTCTGAACACTGTTTAAAACAAACTAACAAACAAAAAAAAAAAAAAAAAAAAAACCAGAGAGAGAGAGAGATTCCCTTCCTCTTAGGTGAGCTGAATGAATGTCTAGCCCTATTCCTGTATAAGATTGCATGAGGATGGCAGCAAACAGAACAGCTGTTTCTCTTGCCATTCCTCATTTTTGCCGAATACAGTGTGTATTTAAACTGTTGAAATAGTCTGTTCTGGAATAAGAACTCATAATACTTAATATCTAGGGAAAACACTGGTTATTTGCACACAGATCACTCCCATGGTCAAAGCAGCACCAAAGCTCCCAGAGCCCGCCTGAGTGCTCTAACTCCTTCTCAGCTCCCAGCCATACCCCCAGCACACGCGTTTTCCACATTCTTTAAGTAGATGACTGATTCTGCCATCTTGTGGGAGCAAGAGAAAATCGATCTATACTCTGGCAACAACAGCATGACTGAACAGTACTGAAATTTCTTCTTATTTATCTCACATATTTGTTAAATTAACAGATCTCCGCAGATAATGTTTCAAATAGCTCTAGAAACAGGAATAAATTGCAGTTTCATGAAGGCATGGGAGAAACAATTTGATTTCTAACATACTGACTTTAACAGAATCTCTGTTCAAAAACTAGAAATTCTGACTTTTTTAAATTTAATTATAATGATAATCTGGTGATATGAAATATTTTATGTCTCCCTTAAATTCGTTAAAGAAAAAAAGGGTATATATAGGCCTTTATTAAAAGGAAAAAAAGTAAAATCCTACATAACTTAATGAGTAATACTCTTTTTTTTTTAAATTAACTTGCATAAGGGTATTTTGAATCCTGATAGTTTTTTTTTTTTTAATCAAGTCTATACTAGAGTTTAAAAAATAAGTGATTCACTTACAATGAATTTAGCTTTGTAAACTATATACAACAAGAAGTATGCCAGAGTAAATGCTATTAATTCTAGCATAGTGACAGTTTAAGAGAACAAGAGCTGGAAAAAAAAATCTTTGAAAAAGAAATCCCCAAATAAATGTAGAGGCTCTTCTCGCACAGGAGCAGGACTGAGGGTAAAAAGGGAGAGTAGGCCTGAAGGTAAACACGGGAAGTAAGACTGAGGTTAAACAGAGGGAGATCCACTGAGGATAAACAGGGAGAGTAAGACTGAGAGTAAACGGGCAGAGGACCAGTGAGGGTAAAGAGGGGGAGTARGACTGAGGGTAAAGAGGGCGAGTATTACTGTGGGTAAACAGGGGAAGTACTACTGAGGGTAACGAGTGGGGGTAGGACTGAGGATAAACAGTAGGAAAAGGCCTAGGGGTAAACAGAGGAGGTAGGAATGAGGGTAAAGAGGATGAGTAGGACTGACAGCAAAGATGGGGGAGTACCACTGAGGGGAAACAGAGGGAGTAGGATTGAGGGTAAACAGGGGAAGTACCACTGAGGGTAAACAAGGGGAGTAGGCTGAGGCTAAAGAGGGGGAGTAGGACTGAGAGTAAAAAGAGGGAGTACCACTGAAGGTAACTGGATAGAGTAGGATTGAGGCTAACAGGGGGGAGAACACTGAGGGTAAACAGGGGAAGTAGGACTGAAGAGTAAAGGAGCAAAGAACCACTGAGGGTAAACAGCAGGAGTAACAATGTTAGTAAACAGGAGGAGTACCACTGAGGGTAAACAGGAGGAGTACCACTAGAGTGAACAGGTGGTGTAGGACTGAGGGTAAAAAGGGCGAGTACCACTGAGGGGAAACAGGATGTAGGACTGAGAGTAAACAGGGGGAGTACAACTGAGGGTAAACAGCAGGAATAGTCCTGAGGTTAAACGGAGGGAGTACCACAGAGGCTAAACAAGACTTTCGCTGAGAGTTACAGCGGGAGTAGGACTGCGTGTAAATAAGTCAAGTAGGCCTGTGGGTATATGGAGGTTAAAAAGGCAGCTTAGGTGTGATAAAATTATCAGAATCTCATAGATTATTGAATGTCTTAGTGCTTTCAGAGATATGGCCTTTATTTGCTTTACATTTCTACAAAACATTTTCAATATTTTTGTGAAATATTATTGGAAGGAATTAGAATTATTGTGAGTTATGCAATTAGAAGGAAAACATGGTCCTTCTTTAGGACATCTGCAGTATTTGAGAGCTGTTACTGTCCCTACTTCATAGCAAGCTCATTTCTGTCACTAGCATCCAGATGTCTGTCCTCAGGATCTGTCTAAACATGGTTTTCCCTAGGAGCTGGACCTCACCCTGATCCTCCCTGTTTATACCCTCTTGTTGTACCCACTGCTTTTCAGTTTATTTTTGTCAGTTCAACTCTCTCATTCCATCGGTTTACGGATTCCATCAGTTTATCTCTGAAAGGAAATAAAGCATGTAAGGCCCCTGCAAAGCACTGCTCTTCTGATTCTTCTTGTTTTAATTATGTTGAAAGTGTTTTAGGTATTTGCAGCATTTGTCTTATGCAGTATTTTGATATGTAGGAGGCACAGAAAGTCAAACTTTAGGTGACCTTGCCATGTATTTCCCCAAATATCTGTATATACTGAGCGGGAGTAGAGTGAGGGTAAAGAGTGATTTGGAGATCTTCAAAATCCACCTCAATATGACCCTGTGCCACATGCTCTACGTGTCCCTATTTGAGCAACGGGATTGGACTGATGATCTCTAGAGGTTCCTTCCAACCTCACCCATTCTGTGATTTTGTGATCAGACTCAGCAGGAGGGATCGTGCTAGAAGACATTAGGCCTGAAGTGGAATAGCACAAAAGACACATTTGCTGCTAGGCACGGTAAKCCTCCATCCAAGTGGATTCATGTTGAGCTGTTCCTTCCCAACCCAAAATTATCTTAGAGAAACAAGTTGATGGAATCTATATTTCTAACAGCTGCAATGAGTTTGTCTAGTAAATTTAAGGCAATGTCATAAGCCACCTTCCTCAACCAAATACAAATGAGTTATTGGTTGCAGAACTGCTTGCTAAGACCATTATTTTCATTTATAAACCAGCCATTAAAGGGTAGGCTATTTTGAAAAGTACTTTAAACAGAGATCTAAAAACCAGAATATAATAAAAGGAATAATAAAGATTTAATGTTGCTGTATTTTTATTTTCATATTTTTTATACACACACACACACACACGGAATGTATGTGGTTTGGCAAGTATCCAAATAGCTTAGCTTAAATATAGATCCCAGACTCTCCAGATCTCAAATTTGGTGAAAGATTTTAACAAGAAAACATGCTTTGTCTTAACAGATAAAGCACCTACCTCCACAACTCTGTCTCCTGCCTGTACTCCAGCCAAGTCTGCTGGGCCATCCCTCGGTAGCCGTGCAATCAAGATCCCCTGGAAACATAAAACACAAGCTGCAGACCTAACGCAGTTTCTTCCATTGTCCTCAGATGCAAAAAGCAAATGGGAAGTAATTAAGTTTCAAAACTTGCTGTTTTGCTGCCTCTATTAAAATAAAAATTAAGTGTCTTAGCACATTAGCAGGAGAAAGGGCCCTTTGGCTGACAGACACATACAACAATGAGCATAAGCCATTAATTGTTTACATTGTGCCATGAGGAACAGACTGGAAAATAAGGTTTATTTAAGGGATAATTAAGGGAGAAGATGTGAGAAATGCCTCTCTCAAGTCCAGTTAGCTCCTGGGAATGAGCAAATGGGGCAGGAGAGGCRTGAGGATTGCGAGGATTGAAAATGGAGTGACCTTGAATACAGGTGGAAAATGAAAGCTAGCTAGTGGTGCTTCAGCCACASAGCTGTCATTGGGAAATCATCTGGTTTTCTTTTCAAAATCATTCTTCTAGGARCTTCTCCATTAAAATCTACTGCCAATATCTATTTTGGGAAATAAGGAACCTATTTTTCTTCCTTGTCAACTCTATTAGCAATATAGCAACATTACATTGAAGACAATCTCAAAAAGAAAACAACAAAACATAATAACCTCAAAGAACTGCTCATCAGTCTCTTTCTAATGATTRCTAGGTAAGTTTTGAGTAATGAAATGCACCTCATCATTGTCTTTATATGGAGATGAGCCCTTTCCACCAGCAATGCTAATACCAAGACTCCCCATTTGACTGCACACAGTAATGGTTATCTGGAAGAGAATTATAATAAATGGGCTGATTAATCAAAAACATTACCTATGAAGTACATGAGTAATGAAAGTCTATCTCCCGTTCTGAACACCAGCACATTTCCCCCTATACAGCTCGCACAGAGAAAAATGGTGCTGTTCTTAAATACTATTGCATGCAAGACTCATCTTTACTCTTCACTAACATCAAGAACACATTATTTCTAAACTGCAGGTTTCATAGTTATGCCAAAGTTTTAATAGGTTCTTTATCATGTGCACTTGATTTTGCCCAACTTCCTCTTCCTGAGTTTTGCCTCTGACCAGCTCCATTGTTTTCAAAGGAAACAAACTGGGAGCCAGCTACTACCAACGGGTGTATTCAAGCCGTAAGGCAGTGGCAAAACTCCAGCTGGACCCAGCGATGTCACCACTCCAGCCAGTGCCACAGAACTGCCTGGCTGCACACTGGCAGCACCAAGTGCATATGCTAGAAAAATAAGTGAACAAGTCAGATATTTCATAAAACTCGTTATTAACTGAGCATTTGTCAGGGCAGCACCAGTATACATCAAGAGTGAAAAGTAAGGATAAGCTAAGGAAGTACATTTGTTTTCAGACTTCTGGAAGTACTTTTTTAAGACTAGATAGCTGAATTTGAGCTGCATAGTAGCTTTTTAAAAAATACTTTTTACACTTTTTTATTTCTGTCTCTGTGTATGCACTGCTCTGTCAAACATTTGACAGTACTCCAACCATTGACTTAAGAGTAGAAATGCCAGGAAGTCGCTTTTTAAACAAAGAAATAGAAATTGGAAGCCATCTAATTTGTTTTCTTTCTACTTGTATTGCCAAATTTTAGTTCTTCTGCTCMGCATCTTGGATGATCCTTTGAATTTACATACAGCATAAGCAAACTAAAAGTTCTAAAGAAAAGTTTACATTTAAGAATTGATTTTCTTTTATATATTCTTACTCTTTCTTACATTATTTATTCTTATGTTCTTATATTCTTTTTATATTCTTGTTATTAAATTGAACTAATTTGAAAATACATAAAATAATAATCACACAGAATTTAAGAAAAATGTTGTGGTGCAACATTTGCATTTGAATGCAAAGCAGATTTCACCTGGTCACATAAGGAAAACACTCTTACTTTATTTATTTGGTTCACAGCTCTAAGATAATTCATATTGGAATAACTTTGCTATTTTCCATTAAGAATGTTTCAGTATAGCTGATGTTTTACAACCTGACAAATACATGCAGTTAATCTTAGCACATTCATCTGAAATTCCTAATTTCTATATAGGCATGAAAATACCAGATTACCCAAACTACTGGAAAATTTTGCTTAGATTTAACATTTCCCCACATGCCACAGAATTCACAAGCCTGTTCTTGCAAGCAGTGCTTTAGTGACAGGGTCCCAGCATGAGTGCCACACCAGGTGAGTCATCCCATCTCCTGCAGTACCCCAAGCGAGCTGCAACACTTGGCATTTCTGCTCTTCTCTCTCTAAGCATGGCTAACGATTGAGCCTGTCCAAACACCCCCTGCCTGCCCCACTGCTGGCCACTTACACAGAGATGTGAACTGGGATTTGCTACTGGTGTGGAGCCGGGCTCCAGGGAGCCCCTCCATAAGGCACATTTCACCATCTGCTGCTAAGTGTACTGGGATGTGATTAATCCGTTGAATTCAGGGAGCAGCTTCCTCTACAAATCTCATGGCAAATCTAGCAGTTCTCACTAATAAATTTTCATCTGAACATTCATTTTCATTGGGCTTTTTTTTTGAGCTGTAGGACTAAAGGCCATATTCCTAAATCACAACTTAAACATTTATATGCAGAGACTCAGCTGAGTGCCCACCTACATAGATTTTTGGCAAATTTTATGACATTTCAAAGCTGGGTACAGTAAATGATAGAAAACTGAAAGAAAACAGCTACCAAGAGGTGCCTTTTTTTTTTCCTTCAAGGAATAAGTTCTATTTCCATAGAAGCCAGTGGGGCAGGGTCAAACCTTACGTTCTGTGAACATTAAATCCCATAACAGCTATTGTGTGATGGTCTCCTTTATATCTTTTACAAATTGCCCTGCACAAAAGACAGAATTTCTCATAAGCATGCAGATCTCGTGTGCGTGGTGGCTCGTTACCTTCAGCGGGGGCTGCGCCACATCTGCAGCTCTCGTGTCCTCGGGAAACCTATCGGTCTCTGCCGCCGCGGAGACAGGTGGCTGCATCCTACTGTTCATCCTTGGGAAAGTTTTCCCTTTCATCGCTGCTTTGTGCTTTTCTTGAAGGGCTGCTCTAATATTTCTTTGATCCCTTATGTTCTCATCAGTATCAAAAAGACTGCCAGAAAACTTGGAAATAGGCTCCTAGGGGTTAAAGATAGGAAAGGTAAACAAGGCAACGTAAAATTTTGTGCCCTAAATTGGATTTGTTTCTAACAAATGCTGCATGTTAGAATTTATTTCACTGAAGACACTGGACCAATCTGCAATGTGAAAACATATGTACAAAAATGTATCTTTTTAATAGTTATTCCTCTGGAGTATGGAATGGTTATTCCATGGAGTATCACAGTGGTGGTGACTCGTGGGAACGAGTCCTGAGATGTGGTATAGCCTTCTTCTATGTCCCCTGATACACACAAGCACTTCTAACACTCATCCCCAYCTTTCTTCATGGAATACCATGATATCCTGTGACTTTGCACAGAGTGTGGAAATGAGTCTGTTTTGGACAAAGTGGCAGTGAGGGGACACTTGCAAATTTGGTAACAATCTCATGGTTTTGAGGTTCACTGGAACTGGAGACTCAGRGGTGGCATGTCCTTAATAGCAGTCTGAAGCCCAGCCTGGGATTCACAAGAATCCATGTGGCTATTCAGTAGATCTGCAGTTCTGGGCTCCCCAGTACAAGAGGGATGTGAAACTTCTAGAGAGGATCCAGTGTAGAGCAACAAAGATAATTAAGGGACTCAGRTATCTATCTTATGAGRAAAGACTAAGTGAGCTGGGCCTGTTTAGCCTAGAGGGCAGAGAACTGAAAGGAGATCTGATCAAAATGTGTAAGTTTCTGAGGGGAGAATGTCGGGAGGATGAGGCCAAACTCTTCTCACTGGTGGCCAGTGATAAGACAAGGGGTAAGGAGTACAAGTCAAAACACAGGAAGTTCCATCTCCAGATGAGGAAGAACTTGACTGTGAGGGTGAYGCAAAACAGACTGCCCAGGGAGGCTGTAGAGTCTSCTTCTCTGGAGGTCTTGCAGACTCGCATGGGTGCCACCCTGTGCCACGTGCTCTAGGTGTCCCTGCTCCAGCGAGGGATTGAACTAGATGATCCCTAGAGGTCCCTTCCAACCTCAATCATTCTGTGATATAGGGGGTACAGAGAGTGACAGTGTCACCATATTCTTAGATAACTCAAAGGGCTTGGAAAGAGAAATACGGAATTAAAACAYATCCACCAAATAATCTGATCTTCASAAGGGTTTAACTGCAAAACAAAGTGACATTTTCCAGTTTCCATTTTTGCTTGGCAGGGAGCTCAGCTGTCATCCCCTAACTGTAATATTATTTTATGGAGCTGCTTTTTTTTTTTTTTTTTCTTTAATTTGGTAGGAAAGGTTGAGTCAAAGTAAATCTTCTAATCTTTTATCTTCTCTGGCAGTAAAATGATGCACCAAACAAAGGTCAATGTCTTTGAATATAAACCCTATAAATGTCTTCCCAAAGCCTGGAAGTCTAATACTAATGACAAAAGCAATGGCTGTTATTATGAACAGCTGTCCAGAAATCCCATGGGACACTTTATTTTTAAGCTTAAATTGGAGCTTCTTCACAATCTCTCTCTGGTGGAGATGGAAAGAAGCATCACCAGCACCAGGGAGAGCAAACGAGGCATGATTGCCTCCTATTCTCATTTAAAATTACAGGGGAATTTAACTAGCAACAAATTATAACCCAGTCCCAGCCAATTAATCTCCCTGGCTGAGAAGCAATGAGCAAGAATAACTGCCTTAGTGCACAGGTCATAAAAACCAAACTTGTCCCGGGGAGCGCAGCAAAGAGCAGCCTTGCCCTGAACAGAACCGTACTGCAAATTCTATAAACACAGCGGAACAGATAGCAAGGGCACATATGGATTTGAAAAGTGAGCAACTCCCCAGATTCTCATATCCTCAGAATGGCCGAGCAGAGGCCTAGGCATGTGATGGGGACTCTTGCATTCACGTTAGGCACAAGTGCTGTTGCAGGTCAGGGATATTCTGCAAAGCCCAAAACTGGTGTTACAGTCACAGTTTGCGCAGTTCACAGCTTTGGGAGCCGGCTGTGCCAGCTACGCAGTGGGATTTGTGTCACCCCGTCAACAGGGACGTTCATTGTCCCTTGCTCTCCAGGAGGCCGTTCTCCATAATGGCTCCTCCTCCCCAGCTTGACTCGTCCTTGTGGATTAGCAGCAGGGCACAGGGCCTGGCTGGAGCAGGTCCCTCGAGGAGGCCACAGTCCTTGCAGTCAGCGGTGGGCAGGTGCCGATCTCTGGGCCTGCTGACTAACTACTTACCTGAACATGCAGGAGAGATGTTGCTTGTTGGAGGTAGAAGGAGAGGTAAAAATAAAAATAATGATTAAACCATCTCCTCTCTCCTGGCTGCAAAGGAAACTACCTACGTCCTCATCGGGATCCTCGAGCTCTTCTGCCTCTTGCTCAGGGCTGATCCTTCCTTCCCTCCACTTTCCRTTAGCGGAGCTGAGCTTGCAGAGGTGGCCACCATGGAAACCTTCCTTCCCTTTTAACGAGGCCCAGCGAGAGCCCTGTGAGCCCCATGTGTGGCCACCGTACAGTCTGGGAGACTTGGGAAGCCACTTAACAGAGTCCTGAGAAGAAGATGACAAAAAAAAAGAAAAAATAATAATAATAATAATAATAGGCAATGATCTTAAGCAATTGCAAGAAGTACGTGCATGCTGAATTTGCCTGGCAAGTTCTGCAAGGTCTTTTATGACCTCAAAACTACAGGGATTCCCCATTTGACCTTGGGAGGTACCTTTATTCCCAGAGAGGCACTTTGCTAGCTAATGGGCTGATGATACAAAGCATGAGCTAAGACTTCTGAAATTAATGGGAATCTTGAGCAAGATTCGCACACGGAAGCGACGTCGCCTCGGAGGAAGGAGCCTGGCCAGCTACCGTCTTCATCAATGATCTACTCAGTACTATTAAGAAAATAACCACGAGCGCTTACGCTTGGTGACTGTTTCATCTCACATCTTGAATTAAATAACCTAACAGTAGTTACCTCTGCATTTTCATTATTCTTTWAAAAAAAATATGAATGATACCGATATAAGCTATAATACTAAATTGATCTTTTAAGGGTTTGCTGATTTTCAAAGCAGGAAAAAAAAAAAAGGTAAGATTGGAGAAAAGAGTAACTTATTGCATATCTTCTTTCTGTGTGCAATCATAGTCTAATTTTCTCAAAGCATCTSTTATTTATATCTGAAAAAAAAATCCCTACCTCTTCCCCTTCACACACAGAAGTTATGCATTTCTGAGAGACTTTCAGGTTAACAAAAGATATTTTAAAAAAATCACAAGTAAAGAAGAGTGGTGCATGGGCTGTGTTAACCTCTTGTTTCTTTGAATGAAAGGATGAAAGACTTTGACTGAAAGTCTTTATAGTGTTATTACTGATTTAATGCTACAAAGGGCTAAAGCCTGTGAAGCCTGTGAACACAAGACTACTATCAAGAGTTGTTGAAAGGCTTCAGAACAGGGGCCCCCACTCCTACTGCCTTCTTTGCCAAAAACTGTAACAATTCATAATCAGAATTTCATTATGAGAACTAAAATCTAGATTAACCTAAAAGTAAAAACAAACAAACAAGCAAAGGACTATTTTCAGAAGTAGCATACAACTTCTGGATAAACAACCCAAGGACACTCAAAGGCTGCCAATATCAAGAGCATAGGGACTGAGCATTTTCTGAATATCATTCCAGATGCTCATCTTGAGGCAGCATATTTCTCAGAATAGAAGGTACAGGAAAAATACCTCTAAACCTTTTCAAGAAATGTCCAACATCCCATACTTCCAAACCCCTAAGTGTACTACAGAATTAAGCTGATACGTTCAACACACATGGTTGAAAGCAAAATGTCTTAGGAAGCAAAATCACCTACCTTTCAAATTCAAATAATCTTGCTCAAATATACCCATTAACAGGCAAGATGACCCACAGTCCTTTCACACATACTACAGATATTTTCTACTTATCATTCCACTGTTCCTCTTTAGTTTTCTGCACACATCAAATTTTACCATTCTGCAAGATTTGCTTTAGACACAGAAAGAAGGAATCTTTCAGATTTTCAGAGACCTGAGTCACGATTGTGAGTATACCTTAGCTACAACGAACCTCAGGAGTCATTTTGCACAGTAATCTTTCTTTCAAGCTTTCATTTAAATTTCTTTTAGAATTTCTTAAGGTGATATAAAACCAAAAGCACCAAACAGTCTTATACCAATAGGTATGTTAAGGCACGTGATCCAGCAAGGCCAAGAGAATGCAGAAATAATTTTTTTTWAAAAAAGATATTATCATCAAACTTACAGTGGACCCATCAGCAGCTCATTCACATTGTTTAAACATACATTTCATTTTGATTTAGTAATTCTTTAAACCTCTATTTTCCCTTTTAATGCAAATGGTTAAGTTCACATRAACACATCAAGGTCCTGCTAATGTTAACACCAAAGATAAGAGCACCCTCTTAAATCTAAAGGTGAGAAAAAGAGGAAGATCAGACAAGCTTGCCTATGTTGTCAATCTCTTGTTCTTGAAGCTGCTCCCCTTGGGATTCTTCACTTGCTTTGTTTATTTATGTATAGCTGAACAGACTGGAAATGTGCAAGGACCATATTTCAGTGTCTTGTAGAAAAAGCTTATAGACTTTTCTGCAAGTTTTAAGAAGGTCATATCCCACAGTATAATTGGTATGTAGAATATTTGCGTTGCCTCTGTAAGAAATCAGCTGTTAAATCACATTTTGAACTATACTGACAGTCACCAGTTCCACCATTTGCTGTTAAATAGCCAGGATTTCTGGTAACTCTGAACCACACATCTCAGTGCACTCACACCGGTTGGAGATTTAGTTCATCAACAAACTGAATGCAAAAGCAGCACAAACATTCAACGTCGCATTAGTGGCTCCCATTTCCGAGGGCTCACTAAGCAGAATGCGGGATAGGGTCTAGTACTTCCCATGCTACTTCCCTCCAGTGAGGATATATAGGGCACTCTCAGAAACTTTGCTTCCTATTCAGGGTTAACTAAGAGGATAAAAATTCTAATCAATACTTGAAATAACATGCCATCTAAAACTGTGTTTTATTGTTTTAATTGGTTTTATTTTGCGTAGCTGATGCGCTGGGTGGTCTCCCAGCATTCCAGCCTTTTCCCTATATGTTTCAAATCCTTCTCAACCTRTTTAAGCTCATGAGAAAGTCACTCTAAAATTATCCATAGATACAGTGGGGTGTTTAGCTTTACCAAGGGACTGCCTCATCCCATTTGACCCTGAGCTTCAACTCTAAGCAACAGCCTCCCAAATACAGCTCAATCAATTCTTGTCCCCTCAGACCACCGTGAGGCTATAAGGCAAGACAGAAACAGTATGACAGTTCTGAATAAGAACCAAATAACAATTGTCACCTTCTCCTTAGGTCTACACTATATGTAACCAAATAGTTCAACTGCTTTTTTAAGAGCCTCCCTATATATGGGAGCCAGGGTGTCAGGGCACCAGGGCCCTCCAATCCTTTCAGAGAAGCAATATGCAAAGATCGTGCTATAACACAGGTAGAAGGTACAGGTTTCTTGTTTGTTTTGCTAGCATATAAAGGAAACATCCATCCTGCTTATTCAATTTATATATATGTAAAAACTCATTACTCTGACTTACTGCTGAAACTATTAACTTCTGCATCATTTGACCGTGGCTGTTGATGGTGTTAAACCCCTGAGATGATCCCTTATGGTAGAAATTACCATAGTTCAGATAAGAAGTAGATTTGTACTCTTTATAAAGCCATCCTAAAAAGCCTCCAGTAATTTGTTAACTCAGTCTCATTAGGTTCAATATGCTAGGACCATACTCTCAAAGACAAAAATGTTGACTWGATATATTCAGAGAGATAAATCTGTTCTCCTTACAAAATTTTACAGACAATATGATTGTCGTCTTACTACTAACTACTACTTACTTCTGACTACTGTGAGGTAGGTAGAAATGTGGGTTTTTGTATTCTATACACAGGGAAGCTGAAATGTAAAAAGAAAAAAAAAACAAATGGTCCATGTTTGAAGTTATTAGTAGCAAATATGAGGTGTCTAAAGACTCTTTAAAATATCTGGCATAAAGAGAGAATGGGGAATTCAGTACTTTTTAAAAGYGGACATTTGCACTTGTGATTCCAGTGTTTTGTGAATGTAGAGGTTGTCTTTGAGAAAAAATTATTTATAGGCCTCAGCATTTGTTAAGTTGCATGGAAATACACTTTTCATTTCCATTACCAGTGACCCGTCTAACTGGTAACAGATTGTTTTCCTTTGATACTTCACCAGCAAGTCAGGTCGGCTCCCTTTTTACCTCCTTCCAATCTGCTTTTCATGTTTTCAAAGGCACTCTCTTCAGAGCAGAAATACTCTTCTGTATCATAGCCCTGTATGTTAAGAGGACAAATTGTTCTCATAAAGTACAAGGTGTCTATTCTGATAAGATCTCACTAATAAATCCTCTACAGAATGAATTTCCTTCAGGCAACAAAGGTTTGCAAATGCCGTATATCTCCCTAAATCATTCTGGCAAATGAAGAAGAAACCAAAAAGCCCAAGCAACAAAAGCCAAGAATGAAAACTACCCCTGTTTCTTGAGTACCTTACTGAAACCATACTGCGATGACACAACAATGTGCGTGGAGCAATCCCTCGTAGCCATCGGCACATCCAAGCCAAGGTAAAACTGGTGAATTTCCATTTACTTCGGATATTTTGTTTGTACTATTCCTGCTGTAGTATTACCCAGCTCAAACTCACAAATACATGTCAATTTGTCTATTAAAAAGGTGTTTAAATAGCTGAAGTAATGAGTAAATAAGGGAACTACAAAACGTCTTTAAAAAGGTATTTCCTAGGATAGAAACACTGCCTTTTATGAACAGCCATTCAGAACAGGGTGTTCTATCAGCTGCAAATCGTTTCAGACTCATTCCCTTCTAAAAGAACAAAGAGCTTTCTTTAAAAGAGCTTTGCATGATTCACATGAAACAGGAATGAAAGCTAAACAAAACACTGCAAAAACAAAGGCATACTTGAAGACACCTTCACTCCAGAAGCAGCAGCATAAAAGCTGCCTGAACAGACTATTGAACCAAGTTTCCCACAGGGAAGGTTTGGTAGGAGTAAATACAGGACTGAATTTTGAAATTTGATGTTCAACTATTAATTAGCCAGAATCCATTTTTTAAATTTTCCAAGTACACCATTTAGAAAAATATCTGGAAGGTTGTGTTAAAATCATCCACTGTGCGAATGCTCTTCAGATTTGCTGTTTTCTCACCTTTTGATTGGAAAAAGGCCACCAGCAGTATTCAAATAACTGGTCTTTTCTTAGTTCCTTTAGATTTTATTTTGAAGGTGCTTGCTGGAAGCACATGATGTCATCAACAAGCTATACAGAGGGATAAATTCACTGATTTCCATAGGCAAGTAGTACATTGGTTAATCTTCCAGAAATACAGGACAATCATATCTGCTATAAACTATTTTGAAACAGTTCAACGGAACCCATTTATTCTGTRTTTAGGTAAAACTGTCGAAGAATTGGGAGAGATCTGAACCAGAAACTGTTTTGTTCTTTAGTATGTTCTTATATGTTCTTAGTATGTTCTTATAAATTACTCTAGGGTGCCTCAGATCCAAAGGAAGAGCTTTGGGCTGATACAAAACTAATTTATAGGAGCTAGGCACTGTATCTGCCTTGGTCTGGGGCTACTTAAAAAACTAAACCCAAAATGTTACTGGTTTGGCTGTATTTGCAAACTGTGTGCCTCGGCATGGATTTTGTAGAAAGGTCTCACATTCAGTGCTTGTCCACTGCCAAGAGCATTGCTAACATTTTGATTATGACTGTTACCATGCCCGCAGCTGCAAATCCGGAGATTTAGGTCAGGACATTTCATAACAACAGATGAGCACTAAGAGAGAAGTGTCAAAGGTTACTGGACATCAGTTGTCAACTTCCTAGTATTAGCAGCAAGATGCAATGTGCGTAATCCCATCTCTGAAGCACCACTGAACTGCTCCAGCCCATTCTCAGGACAGCACCAATGCAGAACCGTTCAGGAGAGGACAAGTCTGCATGAAGGTAATTTACCTTTCAAGATCTCAGTGTTAACACTGATGTTACTCTGTTAAGAAGCAAACTGCACCCTGAACGAGTTATAGATTCCAAACCAGAAGGCTACAACTCCTTGCTCCTCAGGTCATCTCAGTGCGAGTCCAGCTACACACATGGAACTCTTCCCAAGGGATGCAGAAGTTGTCCTTCTGTGGCTATAAAGGCTATACAAGAGGCCATAGGATGCACAGCCTCCCCWGCATCCATCAACAGCTCCTGCAATAGTTGTCCTGCTCCCTCACCCCAAAACACATCTTCCAGTGCTGACWTTTGTTTTGGATGAAGCGGGAAGGCAACATCCCACTGAAAATGTCACAAGCAGTTCAGAAGGAAGGAAACACCCAAAATATTACTGATAAGCCAAGACCTTGGTGTTTTTCTTTTTAATCTCTTCTCATGCCCTGCTAAGTACTGATACAGACTATTGTGTTTGACAGAAACTGGAGATGGGAGACAACTGACCAAGCCAATTAAAAATACATATATATATATATACACACACGTATAATAACTGATGCACTTGAAACTGTACTTCAAAAACTTAAAATTCCCGGGGTCATTGCTGTCTTCTCAAAAGCAGCCCTTTCAAGCAGCAAGTAGTGAAATGTGTTAAGTAACTAAACAGCTAAAATGCTTCATCCAACTCTGTKTAAAGCACTTAATGTTACACAAAAAGAGAGCCTGAGCAGCTTGTTTTGGRAAAAAAAAAAAGTCAGTCGTAGGCTGGAAAGAACAGGCACATGCAAGTTCCCAGCACTCGTTTGCCCACAACACCCTGATTACCAGAAAAATGGAATSCAAACCAGAAAAATAATCTCAATGTATAATTTATGTGGGGAACTAGAAAAAAAAACTATAGCAACAGATGAAAAAACAGAATCTCTTGCTAGCAATGATACAAAGAGAGTCCTTTTGTTCCTACTGTAAGACTACAGAACTGTGACCTTCAGTAAAGTCAATCCATGTGTAGTAGCTGAGCTGTTAATGTTAAATCCAGTCCCTGACTGGGGTCAATTGGTTTTCCCCTGGTTACCCGTCAGCTATTAAATCATGGGTGGGTATTGCAGTGTTTCCTCAAACCATGGGCAGCATCATGACTATGTCCAAAGAGAGTTACAGAGGAATCAGAGAAAGTGGAAGAACTTGAAAAAGAAAGAAAAAGTTACATCTAAGAAAAAAAATTATATTCATTACTTAGGCTCCTGCTACCTTGTCAGCACTGTTAGGAGAACAGGAGTACCCAAAACACACCAAAAAGAGCTAGCACAAGAGTGGCGGCCATTAAGACAGCCACTTTTGGTCATCTCATTTACTGTAATCCTCACAAATGCAAACAAGTCCTGCCAGGAACCATGACCTTGCAAACGGAAACCACCGCTTTCCAAAGGAAGCAGCTGGGTATTTCTCCCCCAAACTTCACAGGGAGCATCTTTCAGGCTGCTTCTGCAGCTCGCAAGTGGGAGCTCAGAGAGACTGCTGCGTTTTGCAGCAGCTGCAGTTTTGATAAGATGGAGTGACGTGTAAATCACCCCTTTTATGGCAGAGGTCATGGACCAAACATGTAGGATTCAGGGGAGGGAGAGCGTAGCCACCTTGTCACTGTTGGAACACGGGCTATCCATGGGAATAAATGACACCCCAGCTGCTGTTCCTCCACACTTCAGGAGCTGTTGCAATACCTCAAGTTTTTATTAGCTTAGAAAAAAATGTACAGACTGCCAGTTTCTCCAAACATCCTTCATCAGATAGTTCATACTGCTGAACTACCGGTAGTTCTGGTAGAGCAGCATCTCTAACGGCCTAACCCCAAGAGCATAAACAAGATTTACCAAGACAAARCGCTATAGCCTCAGCTTAGATTTAAAAAGACACTTCTTCCTTAGACCCTCCTTAAAGAAAAATCATGGGCCTCCAGACTTTCATCACACAGATCCACACGACGAAGACAGACTTGTAAGAGCACTGAAATTTGGGAACACCGGCTGTCTCTCAGGGCAGCAGCAGGACGCTCTGGTGAGGCACTTCCCCAGGCTCCAGTTGCACAAACACTGGATTGCTTTCCAAGTTCAGTTCATTTGCATKCATCTATGAAGCAGTAGAGGCAAATAGAGGTCTTCAACAAGCAATTCAAACCTCTTATCTTGGGCTAGGGTTTCTACSATCTAGACCAGCCACCCAACAGTTACAGGATGAAAGGAGCTGGAAGGCAACACTGCTCCTGCGCAGCTTCCGTGCCGGGACCAAAACACATTCCTTACACTGCTAAATCAAAAGCTGATTTCTTAGCAATTGTTTCACATCAGTGTTGATGCAACTAGTGTATATTGGTATWGGTGCCTGTCTTAGGACTCGTTTCTGGGCTCCTGCACAGTTCCTACAAGCTTGCCTGCGAGTCAAGAAAGCACCTCCTTAACGCCGAAGCACCCACCATAAAGCTACCACAGTTTACGGACGGAGTTCAGCAGAATAAGTGCACAAGGGCAGTTAATTATTCTCTTTTCATGGCAGGACCCAAATCCAAGCTTTACACATTCCTTCCAAGCTACRAGAGCAGTAGATTGATCTCGCTTATTTAGTTCTTGAGCACATGCCCCCTAACTGGACAACACTGTAGTTATTGCGGAGCACATGGCCTTGCTGCCTTTGCTTCAATCTGCCTTTTCTGAAGAACTCATTTTCATCTCACATGGATTTGCTGTCATTTATTTGAGCTCTAGTTACAGTCCAAGTGTTTTCTACATTTATTTTGTCACTGCTTTAGAAGGAAAATTCTACCCAAGGTTATAGTCAACTAAGTCTGAAGTTTACTCTGAAGTGAGACTGCTCAGGAGCCTACATGGAGAAGGGTTAATGGTCTTTGCACGTGCAGAGCACCCAGAGACAACACAGACCCATTAATTTAGTCTCAGAAACAGACTCTGTGTCAAGAGCCTATGGATAGGGACTGATGTGACACCACTTCCCCCACCTCCCGGGCCAGACACATGGGCATGAGCAATAAGGGACACATCTCAACTCGGCATTGCGTTTTGCTGTGCCTTAAAACAGTTTTCACCAACCTTTTTCATAACGGTTATTTACCAAATTAACCTCAAGTAAGACTTACCCTTATAAGCAAACCAGAATTTCAAGTTTTGTAACACCCCAAAATCCACACTGAACCACTGGAAGTGCAACTCAGTAACACTGATAATGGATTTCAGCATTATTCCATATGCACTTTAATCGCCATTTTAATGATACAATAAATCTAGCGAGGGTTTTTAAAGTTTTGGGGTTTTTTATTTTGGTTTTATATATTTATATAAAACCACCAAAGCACTTTARAGAATCATGCTTTCTCGTGTTACACATAAAACTAGTTTCATACTGTGCTTCTGAAAGTCTATTGTGCTGTTCTTCAAGTTATTTGACAGATGGCACATTTAAAAACATGGAAGCATGAATTTCTATTGACCGCAATTCAACACCGCATCCAAAAAGATGTTTCATTACAACTAAGTTAAAGTGTGAGTGCATTATGTAATAAACAATAGCAGTTTGGTCTTTTTTATCTTAATTCTGTATACAACAAAGCTAACATTTGTGCTTCACAAACAAAAATCCCATGATATAAACAGAAGTCCTGTTGTGTAAAAGTCCCAACAAATTGCTGAATTTTAGAACATATCTAAACCAGGACACCAAGTTTCAACCCACTCAGTTTTCTCAAGGATTGATAGTTCTCTTAAGACTAATATGACATATAAGACACATTAAGGCACAACGGGTGGTACAAATAAATGAATACAGTTGTCCATGTAATCTGTTCTCTTCCACAAATACTAAAATATGTACCGCTTAAGATAATTTTCTCTTAAAAATGAAATACACCATTTTGATATGAAACTCCTATACAAAATTTTAAAATTTACACCATCTGAGCTGCCAAAAAAATAAAAAAGTGTATCAATTTTCCACAAAACTATATTTCTCACCAGCACATCCAGCCATTGGGAAAAGGATATCCCAGCACTCTGAAAAGAAAAGCATTATTTCACCTGTACTCAAGACAAAAATAATGTATTCTGTATACAGTAGTGTGTTATACTTTAAAAAAAAAAAAAAAAAAAAAGCCTAGCACTATTAAAATTACAATATTGATTTGGAAATTACTGGTTCACTGCCTGGATGAAATAAGGCACTTTCTTCCAGCGGGCAGCACTTGTCACATACATGGAGACGATGAATCGGATTCTGGTGAAAAACAAGAGGGGCTCAGTGAGGTCCCAGAAGACGACAGGAACATTTCAACAGCAGGGGAAGACACAGGAGGTAAAACCTGGAGATGAAACTCTACACAGAAGTGGTCACTCTGTCAATGGCATTATTGACCTCGTTTTTGTTTGAATCCAGTCCTTTAGCAGCATTCATATCATTCCGTAAATTCTCCACTGTCTTTTTCATGTTCTTTAATTCTCCAGGGTGTGGAGTGGCTCGCCTTAGAAGTGTTCTCTAAAAATAAACAGCGCAATAAGTGGTTTTGCCTCCATCTCTTTGAAAAACAACACACTTTCAAGGCTTTAGCATTTACATACCGACTATTAGCTCCCAATTGCATTTTTCCCCTTTTGCTTTTTAAGCTATGCTTTATTCTGGATGTTATTTCAGAGCTGCTTGTGGATAAAGACAGTGAAAGATGTTTTCAGAATTGCCTAGAAGCAAAATTTTTCCTTGCTTGACTACCAGTCTGGAAACCACTCCAGTGAAGTACAATTACAAGTTACAAAATGAAGATTCTTTCATAAATAGAGCCGAGAAATTTTTTTTCCCCCCCTAAAACCATGCAAGTGATTTAAGATCACATTTCAAAACAAAGCAAAATCCATCTGGCTTTGAAAGAATCCCACAAGACCTCTCTCAAAGTCAATTACACGTTTGTGTGGAAATCTATGTGCCTTCCAGCCCCACCAAGGGAAGAGGAGGGAGCATTTTTATTGCATATTAGATACAAGGATGTAACATCATTTTGTTGACACCTTTGCAAGGAAAACAAAAACGATAAAAACTTCAGTTAGCATCCGGATTAGAGGCTATCAATTCACTAAGAATGATTGCACAGTGTATTATACATATGTATGTAATCAATTTTTAGTGTTATACAAGTAAATTATTTAAATTATAGTGGAACTGATGACCCGTAAATGGGAATAGTGGTCAAAACCACTTCAAAAATTCCCCTCTCCTTCCAATAGAATCATAGGCTTCTGTTTTTCCCTAAAAAGAGAGTTCGTGCCTTAAGTCAGGATGCAATATTATGACTCCAAGTCAGGATGCAATATTATGACTCCACGATGCTGCCTGAGCCCTGGGAACTGAATGGACATTCCCAGTCTGGCTCAGGTTTGGGAAGCACCAGCACCTCGGCAGCTATGGGGACGCACACACCCCAGCAAAAGCCAAGTGCAGCTGACGAGCAACAACCTGTTACATCCCTGCATCTTGTGGCCATACCCGAAGGAGACGGGAATGGAGAGGCAGGGGCAAGGGGACAAGGAAAACACAACTACAAATTCCCATTCAGATGTTCTGGCTTTCAGCCAAGAAGCCCCATTACCTTACTAAAAGGTCTATTTMTGCATCACTGTAGATGAAATCAACAAGGCAGAAAAAGTTAGAACTATATTTGGCTACAGAGGCTTTGCACTTTGTTTTTKTTTGGGAGTAAATTTTATTCTGGAAACAGTGAACATGAAATCTCCCTATAAAGAGAGGGCTATTCTTTGAATTCTGGATTCTGTTTTTTAAATGCACAGATCTCAAACTGTCATTAGCACCTATATATACACATCACACAAAGTAAGTGAAGAGACCACATTCTATCTATGCAAAGACTATTTACTGAGCTTAAACTAGCACAGCCCTATTGACAGTAATCAAGCAGACACATGCAGCCCATACCTAGAGGCTAGACCCCCTTAYTTGGCTATCAGGCTTGAACAAAACTTAGCTTCTAGCCTGCTGAAAATCTTATTCAAGCAGTCTTAAACTTTATMAGGCTGTTTAGTTGTTAATGAAAATTGGTGAACTTAAAGTTAGGAAGTTAAAGACTGAGTTCCATTTTGATGTTCAAGTGTCCAACTTAACGGAGGTCTTATAAGTACCGTGACAGATGTTCCCACATCCTTTCTTCATGTGGGGAACGAATGAGCAACATTCTTGCTGTTCATGGACACTATGGTCTTTTCAAAGCAAATGGTGAAGAAAAAAAGCTAAGAGACAGACAGAAAATGGAAGCGAGAGAGACAAACAGCGTAGCAAACTTAACAGGGACACATGCCAGAGTGCTGGAATTCTGTGTTAGGCCCTATCTAGTTTCAAGCAGAAAAGCTTCACAGATGCAGCAGGAGGAAGATCCTATCTTGTTACTGGAAAGCTAGAAGGAAAACATCTTAAGGAGACTCAGGAAAACCATGCAAAGCAAACACTCGTCTTGCATCAGAACTGAAAGATACGTTGAGAAAAGAAAAAAAAAAAAACATTTTCAGTCAAATTTTAAGTCAATACGAAAAGCTTTGGCAGTTAATATGAAAAGTTTCTGCTATAAACATGCAAACAAGAAGTGTGCAGCCACAGCTGAAATGTTTATAGAAAGACAGCTCAGACTTTTTTTTTTTTTTTTTTTTTTTTCTCTCTACACTTTTGTATTAAGGACACGGTGCCTGGGGGTGCCCAAGGGTTGCCGAACCTACCATTTCATTATCCTCTTCATCTTTTTCGTCTTCTAAGAAGCGAATTGCACTGACTCTGTTCACCGCCCGCTCATTCCACGTCTCATCTGACACTTCATTTACCAAGCTCTCCAATGCACCACATCGTGGCAGGTTATCTGTTAGAACAGCAAACATGACTGAGGATTAACAGAAAGTCTAAACCCTCAAAACATTTATTTTTATTAATTGTAATAACCAAACAACCACTCATCTGGGTTTACAGTGGCCTAGTTCTGTATTTTGGAAAGAAAGCAGAACTAGTGTKAATTTCCTGTTATCAGGCATACACGTTCAATCAGTTTCTATAAAAATGAAAGGGTTTCATATTTGTACAGTATTGGGTTTGTTAAGTTTTAATGATACGATGATTTAACAATGTAATTTAATATATTTGCCAAAATGACATGCTCTTCTTTCAAATTAAGGCTGCCATGTGATGTAGGCCAGTTCCCTAGATGACACCCCACAGTCACTGCTTTTACTAACATCATCCTTCTGGTACTGCGACCTCAAGATCTCCTCCCCTTGAAGCCATGAGACTCATTAGAGGAAGAGGACACCRCTCTTGATTAGTTCTGTTTTCTTCTGCTAAATCTCACAAGTTGCTTTCTTATTTAATATAATCTGTATTATCTTAAAATCCAGAAGCTGACACAGAACTGAATCACCTCTACTGTTTTCAATGACTTCTATCCATTGCTTTACTCCAGCTTCTTAGAACCTACAGACAGAACTACACTGACCTCCGCAGTGAGTGGAGAACAAGCCCTATGGTTTCTTTGCAAAGTCTGTGCTGGGAAGGGATGAATTACCCTCCCGTGATCACAGCACGAGTTTAAATGATTAGCTCAGAAAAATTACCTTGAGCAAACTGCTGTAAAAGCTTTGGGGAGATAAATAACGACCAGGAGTTACTGGAGCGTCAGCCTAGCTGAAGAACAAGAGTTTAAGGTTTGAGCTAAGGCAAGTTTAGGCACAAAAGATAAAAACACCCTCCAGTGCAGATCTGCCCTTCCCCATCARTTCAGTGTGTCTAAGAGTATAATGAAGTTACTGTACAGCATCTATSCTTGAAAGAAGCATAACGTGCTACAAAGTAAAATGCCTACTGCTTATTATTGGCTATTCAATCGTTTTTCCAGTATTTTCCAGTGATTGTAACTGGAAAGTCACCAGTTGTCACCATATATATCTATTCTAAATGTRTAATCTTCGTATACAAACATGGGCACCACTATTCATCCCAGTGGAAAACTTCATAGGATGATGCAATTATGTGCAGCTCTTCATGCATTTCATCTATTGTAGTTGGCTTTGTATATTCAGTAGTACTTACAGCCATATTTTGAAGTGTTGTGAAAACTAGTATGTTTAAATATATATATATGATTTTTTTGAAAAAAAGGTGGAAAAAAAGAGAGTTATGCTTATTAACCTAATGCACAGGTTTCAAAAACCTGTTTTACAAACTTTTAGGTAACGGGCAACACACTCAAGGCAGAAGTATTTATATGTAAAGCAAAACTGAAGTATTTACCTTGGCAACCAGGCTCAGAAGGCATTTGAGGCAGTAATACACACGTTAAAATTTTTTCCCCTGTTTCAGGGTCTGTATCAGTCTGAAACGTCAGCAACGGTTGGGACTGGTTATCAGACAACCACAGAGCCTTCAGCTTTAAGGTAGTCAGTGAAAGGGGAAGATACATCAGCCTAAATGAAGAAAAAAGAAAAGATGCAGGGAAATTTCTTGGGCGCTTACGAGTCAACTTCTTGAGCATCTGTTTAGCATAGATTACTGGCTGRGAATGAACAGAGAAGTGACGTCAACAAACAAGGCACTGTGGTATCCATCAGCTCAAGCTATTCCAGTCTCATTGTACGAACCTGCAGCTTAACTTTATATCGTAATTGCATGTGGCAGAGAGTACCAGATAAAGGGATGCTGATGAAACAGTGTTTCTTCAACTGCAGTTAATTATAGTAGAAGATTGACTGCTGCTGCTTCTTTATGGCTTTGTACATAAAATTGCCAGAATAGAAGCATGTAAGTGCTTATGAAAGAATTACACTGCATCAACTGCATGCCTTTTGCTTTTCCCATAGTTGTTCGCGTTGCCTTAATGTAACGTTACGTTATTTTGATTTCTGAACCACATCAATTAAGATTCACAAAAACAACACAAGGTCAGAGTTACAATATTCATTACTTGCATTATATTTTGCTAAGATAAGGCACTCTATTAACATTTTTATTTCACAGTCAACTTCTGCTGTGAAGTTATTTGTCTTTAAGACAGATAAACTGAGGTTCTACTGAATTGCCTCAATTCTCAGGTTTAGTTTAGAAACCTGGACTACACAAACCCTGGAACTTACCTTTTCCTCACCAGCAAAGCAACTCAGAAAACCTAAGGAGGTATCAGGCAATTTATGCTACTTTGTGCCACGGAGGCAGGTGGCTTGGGCAATAGCGATAGCTATGCCAACCCAAAAGTCAGAAATTGCTTTCTGCCACTTCATTCTTTTACCTAAAGTCTTTGTCTTTAGGGAGAATTACGTAAAACCAGCAGAAAGATGCGACAATACAAAAGTCTCCTACCTGTTTCCAGCAACATCCAGAACATGAAGTTCAGTGGCTTGTGAAATTTCAGGGGGGATTCGCGATAATCTGTTGTCACGCACAGAGAAGACGTTGAGACTGCAGCAGCCCCCAATCTACATGAGCAAGGAGAGAAAGAAAAGAAAAGAAAGAAACCCAGGGTCTATTTTTGTTGCAGCACTCTCATCCAAGCAAAGGCATGCAGTGCAGGTCACATAAGATGTCAGAGCACATTCAAGTCACGACGTCTGCAAGACACTTCCCCGCTCCGGGGCACAGTCTGCAAACGAGGGTCAACGCAAACGAAGCCTGGCCTGAAGCGCTGCAGTAGCTTCCTCAAGAGCTTCACTTGGGAATAACGTACAGGGTTTCATAGGAAAAGGCAGGTTCTACCTACCTTTTACAACTTCCAAAGCTAGGAAGAGATGAGTAACCTCATACAGGTGTCACTTTGTAGACCCTCATACAGATGTCACTTTGTAGATCACTCTCAAAGGACTCGTTTTAGTTTTCCATGTTCTGTATTTACATATTAATCCTTTCCCCCCYATACTAACCATATAGAAACAGGTCAACTGGGCCTCATGCAATATGAAATGCTAAATAAACCAAGCAACTCCTGCCATTTGTCGAGTTAACAAAGAGTACTGAAGGGATAACAAAAAGTAAAAGACTTTGTGAGCAACATCTTTGGTGCCCTGTTTTATTAGCAGTATCTAATTTCATGATGATTCCCAACTGAACTGCCCAATTTAACCTAATATTCTCTAACATTTTAACCAAATATGAGCATCTGCTTTCCCAGACTAGTTTTTGGGCACAACAGATGAGATTTTTCAGGTCAGGTACATATTTTCAGAAAAATAAAACCCCTACGTTTAATTAAAGGATCATTCAGCCTTTCTGCTGCAGGTGGCAATTACTACTCCTATAAACACTGAGTATTAATTTTAGCAACTTAAAAGCTGCTTCAAGTAACTCTTTGTTCCCAGTCACAAAAGCAGMTTGCCTTTACTTGCTTATCTTGGGTCGCTTCAGAAAGCACTGCTGCTTGCTTTCCAATTCCAAAACTCACYGCGAGACACAACAATAAAAAAACCTTTCTTCTCTTACTCCAACTATTAGAGGCAAAATATCGTCTGAAGTTTTCAAGTTAAGCCCACTTAGAATTGAACTGCATTCAGCAAACCTATGGAAAATTATAAGTTCAAAAGATAGGGCTTTTAAACTTACACACATGTAAATATGCAAATAAAATATTTCATACTTTTATCTTTCCAGATAAATGCATATAATTCTATTACAGCTGATGCTTCTTTAAGCATCRCTTATAATAGAATTGCATGCATTTGTACCTTCATATATACATCTTCAGAGGAGCTAAAAGTACGTCTCTTCYACCAGCTATACTGACTACTGAAAGGAAAACTTGCTTTTAAGAAGGACCCTGACACAGCCAACATCTCTCACTTAACCTTGGTCAGAAATCCCCAAATCCAATTTGAAATGACTTACTTCTATGTTCTAGTTAACTATCATTTCTGCCTCTGACAAAAGCAGAAGTCGATCAAAATGCATAAAAAATGACTCCAAACATTGACCATTTAACTTACACCATTTTTCAAGGAGAAAGGGATTTCAGAAGGGATGCAGCCATGACTTTGAAAATAAACCCAGCAAATGGAGCACCCACTCACCTTCCTCTGCATTACACAGACCTTTTAACAGAGGACAGCAGCTATCAGCTGCTCAAGGCTTCTGATTCACAAGCTATTGACAGTGCAACGTCACAGCACAACTTCACGTTGACAAAGTAATATGTGGAATGGTTTCTCAAAAATAACTCACTACAAGCTGTAGCTGTTTCAYAAAAGGATGAGCTTTCCAGGCCCTGGGTTTACACCAGGAGCAGCCCSCCCTTGTTAGTCATTCTAGCTCCTGAATTAAAGGCCCTAGAAATCAGCATTCAAATCATAAGGGGACATTTTTAGGACAGTAATTCTGCTAAACACTTTAAAGCATTTCTAGATTATTAAATAATGTGCCTTGACAGGTTCACAGAATATGGAGTGCCATATCAGAAGAAAAAAAAAAAAAAGTATATAATATATATATACACACACACACACACACAAAGTGTCTTAATTGGTGCATCTAACATGAGGAGCCGTGAGAAGCCAGAGGTACAGTAAGTGAATGTTGGATGAACTGGCAAGTGATGCCCTACCTGT
The DNA here is from genome assembly GCF_003342845.1 of Nothoprocta perdicaria. Lineage (NCBI taxonomy): Eukaryota > Metazoa > Chordata > Aves > Tinamiformes > Tinamidae > Nothoprocta > Nothoprocta perdicaria. Next base: position 1,146,526 of record NW_020454550.1, read on the forward strand.
ACACAAAGTGGCTGCTTTTCTCTGAATGAAGCTCAGGTTATCCAGTGTGGGAGCACAGAGATCCACACAGSCCAGGCAGGCAGGCGAGGCAAGCCATGCAGCCCCGATGAGACCCAAACCTCCACGCTCAGCACAATGGGAAATGCAGCAGCGGAACCAGCCAGCTCCAGTCACCATGCACTTAAAGCAGCTGAATGAAAGCTAGGAGTGGAACTGTGCACTGAGTAATACTTACAGGGTTGCCAATTTACCTSACCCATAATTTTCCAAGCGGCTAACAATTAAGAAAATACAAGAGATGTTCAATTTGTTTTCCTTCATCCACACTGGACAAGAGCATGCCAACAAACGGACACAGAACATACATTCTTTCACTGCTACAAAGAACCTCTATGTTGTTGCKATCAATTATTTTAGCTTTGCACTATCAGTCAACAGATAATTGTTAAAAGTTGTGGTTGGTAATACCCTGGTATTCAGAGGTAAATAAGATTTTTGGAAGAAGGGACTGGGGGAAGATACCAGAGAAGATATTAAAATCTCTTTAWAATATAAACTGTCTTTATAAAATGCAGGCAGCCTCTACCAAGCAGTTAGCATCAGGTGAGATACCACAGAAAAACAGATAAGCCAGCAGTTACAAAAAAATAAAATCTTTGTCATTTCAAAAGAGATCACACCCATCCAGCACTGAAGACAGACATTGGGCCCAACATCTGGAAAACCTAAGCACAGAGGGGCACCAGGGAGGCACAGGGCATGCTGAAGGAGAAGGGTCATCGCAACCAGCTCTGCGGTTACCACCACACCAGAACCCCGGTGGTTTGGCCAGGAGTGCCCCGCTGAGGAGGAGCCASGCGCCCTGCTCATGCTTTCCCTGGCTTGGACCACATGCTTGCACCAGACGTTGCCAAACCATCACAGAGGCACCAAGGACACACTTGAGACTGCAAGCCCATTTAACAGGGAAGCACACAGGTCATGTCGAGCATGGACTTCAGTTAATAGACAGGCATGTGCTTAGTTGTAGGCACATGGATAACTGTTCCAAAGACTTGAGGAGRCTTCAAAGTCACAGAATGGTTGAGGTTGGAAGGGACCTCTACAGATCATCTAGTCCAGTCCCCCTGCTCCTGCAGGAACACCCAGTGCATGGGGCACAGGGCGGCATCCAGGCGGGTTTTGAAGATCCCCAGAGAAGGAGACTCCACAGCCTCCCTGGGCAGCCTGTGCCAGGGCTCTGTCACTCTCACAGTGAAGAAGTTCCTCCTCACCTGGAGATGGAACTGCCTGTGTTTCCCATYACCCCTTGTCCTATCACTGGTCACCGCTGAGAAGAGCTTGGCCCCCTCCTCCCTACAATCTCCATTCATGAACTTACACATGTTAATCAGATCCCCTCTCAGCCTTCTCTTCTCTAAGCTAAACAGGCCCRACTCAGTCTCTCCTCATACRAGGTTCCAGTCCCTTAATCATCTTAGTTGCCCTCTGCTGGACCCTCTCTAGAAGCTCCATGTCCCTCATACTGGGGAGCCCAGAAGTCCTCCTCACATTCTTCTTTAACAAACTACACAGCATAAAAGTGTCTCAACTCAAAAATGTCCCAACTCCAAAATGAGCTGTACATGGCTAATTAATACACAAAACTTCTGACACTTATTTTATTCCAGCAATTTTAAGTTAAAAGTTATCCACTTGTCTGATCTCACCATCCCCCCAAAATAACCAGTCCGGATTAAACAAAAGTCATTAGTCAGAATGAATCCACAGAGAAAAGCAATTCCTACAAGCTATTAATTCTGAGATAAGCAATTTTACAACTGTGACATCTGAACAAAATGGTTTATTTGTAGGTGGACTTGCATCAGAGTATGAGTGTCATTGAGGTTTCCCATCAACATCTACCCTTACTTTACTGACCTTAAAATTACTATACTTTTTTATCTCATAATCTGCTAACTGCACAAAAGCAACTGATCAATTCTGTTAGCCTTTAACTGTTAGCACCTTTCCTGCACATATAAGCTATGCAAGAACATGAAACTGTGACAAATACTAACCCTAATTCCTCTTTAGTACGTGACTAGTTCAACTGAAGAACTAGTGTCATCTCTTATGCAAGTTTCAGTACAGCTGTCAGTACCAAAAACTCTTAATAGGCTTATACAACTCATGTTAATAAATAGGGAATTTAAACAGTTCCTATTTCATTGTGGAGCCTTTTTCTCAGGGCATCATTACCAGAATTCTGTTTGGATTCAGAGCAGATAAAGTCAGAATTTTCCTTGGCCCTAGATAATAGGCATTTAATCCTTTAACTTCAAGGATAGAATGTATTTAGAGGCGGAAGAAACGGTCCTATTAGCTAAACTTTAAATGAGCTAGTTTCTATAAATTCACTGCAACCTCCCTGCACCCCTGTTGAACAGCACGGAGGGAGCAGAGCAGCACAGCTTCTCTTCCAGCTCCCTCACGTTGTCCCACGTTGCCCCTTTCTGGTTTCCCTTCCACCCCCTCCAGACACACAAACAAACTCTTCTACATACATGAGAGAAGCGAAGGGACAAAGGAAGTTAAAGCCAGAAACAGCAGGAAATAATCAAGTGAAATGACTAAAATAACTAAATGTTTAACTAATAAAATAACTTAAATTGTTAAAAAAAAAAAAAAAAAAAAAAAAAAAAAAAAAAAAAAAAAAAAAAAAAAAAAAAAAAAAAAAAAAAATAAAATAAAAAAAAAAAAAAAAAAAAAAAAAGCAGGATTATACCCAAACAAACCTACAGTTTTGCCTACTGTAGTAATATTCTGGGCACAATACACAGGAGAGCCAGGCAGGACACGTTACCAGATCTCTGCAAGTTGTAGAGACTCATTAACCAAAGCGCATGGACTGGCAAACATCCTAAGGAGGTTATTTATGTAAGTGCCAAAATCAACACCTGAGTTTCACCAGAGCTCCGGTGCCAGGGTGGGATTTCAAGACTGAAGAGTCACCGGGCAGGTCTGGCGAGTTTGAAGGGAAAAACATTTGTAACTCTGAACAGGTTTAGACATACTTGCTTCTTGCTGAAATCTGTTTCGCCATTCACTTCATTTAGAGCAGGATCAAGCTCTACAACAAGATACTGGGGTAAAAACCTGCCAGTGACTCAACTCTCTGTCAGACATTCAGCTGTTTCAGATCTACTTTAAATACCGAAACCAGATACAGAAGAACATTTGAACCAGGAAACTTTGAAGAAGTTTTGCATTCAAGTCCCTCAATAATCCCAAGAAGTTTTACAGCAGAAGGTAGAGACTCGTTTTACAGGTCTGCAGAGAAACCATCTGCTCATGTAATGGAATGGTAGCCCAAAATCCAACCCCAGTCAACTGCTAATCAAAGGAAGAAATAAATAAATAAATAATAAAGGAGAGAGAAAAGCTAAAACTCATAAGTTACCTCACCAGGCTAAACAGACACCCAGTTTCTGATACTGCATCTATAAATATTCTCTTTGCTACAAGCAGCAGCCTGAAGGTAGGGGCAGACACACAAGCACGTGGATACACGGCACACGGTGCAGATATTCTTCTGTTCAGCATAGGCTCCCACTTCTCCTACACACCATGTTGCTAGACTCTACAACCCTTTCCCCTCCAGCAGAAGTCCTGAGGTGGGCAAAGAAAAGACTTATCTCACACCCAGTTCTTACRGGTGAAGGTCACCACCTCCCAGCTGTTCCTGCAGCTTTGATGGCCAGAGAAAGGAGGAGAGAAAGCAGGAAAGAGAAGGAAGGAAGATWTCAGCAAGAACCTCGGCTGCACAGGCTCTACTCCCACCTCTCTGCTTCTGTGTACAGAGGCTAAGGCCGACTSCTAATCCAAAGGGATGAGACTACAGTCTTGCCCTGCTATCTCAAGGGGCATCTTGAGCAACACGCAGCAGGCAGTGGTGGTGAAAATGACCGGGGTCGGAATCCTGTGACTGACTTTAAGTATTCATTAGTCAGCCTGAAAGGAAAATAAATGCGAAAGATGGATTTCTCACCATCAGGCAGAACCTCCCAAACAAACAAACAAACAGGTATGATAAAAGTATGATGTTCCATCTTTTCTTCAGTTTTCCTTCTTTTTGCTGTTGTTTTTCCAAAGCCAAAAACAAGGAGAAGGAAGGCAGAAGGCAGGCATCAAGACAGCAAATTCTTCCTCCCTGCCATTCCCAGCAATCACTGGCATCTTTGCCATTATCAGCACTCCTGAAGCTGCTCCTGTGCAGAATTTGCACTGCAGCCAACAGCACTCGATACACCTGGGCACTGCCCTTGCACAGAGTACTCTCAGAGCTATAAAGTGTGACTGCTGAATTCCTTGAATTTTAACTAGAAAACTTGTACTACAGAACAGCTCTTATTTGGTTTAAAGCAAAAGGCTAGAGATTAAGAAAAATGCTACACAAAGAAAATGAAGCAGCAGAACCAAACAAACATGAGCAGAGAACTGTCTCTCTATTCAAAAGTAGCATTTCAGCATTTTTAAAAGGCAATCTAAAGACTTGAGGGAAAAAATATATTCTCGCACTGCCTAAGCATAAKGATTTGAAATTGCAAGTCTGGGTGGCTACATAGTTGGACCTGCAATGCACTGACATAAAGACGATTATAAACACAGGCCATGATAGAAGTTTTTTATGGATTCGGGAGTAACTTACTTTCCACTTGTTACCATTGCTAGCTCTGAACTCAGATCTAGAAGGCAGATAATATCTCCTGTTAGATGAAGACTCAATTCTTTAAATTTCTTTAAATTACAATTCTGAAACAAATTCTACAGAGGACAAAACCCCACATATTTTAATGAAACACTTGGGAAACCTTATGTTAGCTGTAATTTCAAAGTGTTTGCTTTAATAAGAAAGATACACAAGCATGGAGACCTTTACAGAAAGAGGAGTCTATTTCAAAGAAGCAGATACCAAGGAGGTCTCCACACTCATCTGCTCACACTCCCTGTGAACCACRCTCTCCTGTACTTACCTTATGGGCTTCCTACAACCCTCCAGTTCACCTGGTTTCAGGCAACATCTTCTTCTTCCTCATCATCCCCATTCCCCAAACAGACCCCCTTGCAGAAGGGTGTCCCTCCCTTGTGCACTGCTGGCCAGAAGCCCTGTGTGCAGTAACATCCTCCATGCAGGTTTTTGTTCTTTGCTTCTCCCTCGCTGGCTCCCTCACTGTTCTGGCCCCAGTCCTTGGCATCTTCAGCATCGATGCCGTTGGCCTGCACCAAGTCCCTGCTTCTCTGATTTCCCCAGACAGACACATACATGTATCAATGCCACCTCACTTCCTCCTGAATCCRAGCCGCCTCCTCTCACCCTTGTCCTTGGTCCTTCCAAGCCTCACTGCTCCCCTCACACATCTCCCCCACTTGCTCTAGGCTTCGTACAGCGCCTGCAAGTCCTCAGGAGCTGCCAGTTTCCATCTCTTACATATCCCGTGGAGCTACTACTTTTGTTTGTGCAGGTTGATGATAGATTGTTTTCCCTGTGACATCTGACAGACAGGGCATTCCACTTTTCCTCAACCTTCTTCAAAACACAAAAATTATTTGGGAGATTTCTCCCTTTCCAGTGCTACAGACAGCCTGAGCTAAGGGTACTTATACATTACATAAGTTATGAATGATGAATCTGGAACTATAGTGCATCTATAAAACCCCACATGCTCTAACACACTCAGAGCAGCTCTGCTTTAGGGGGAGTTGGGCACAACATCATACAGGCTCAAGTACAAAGCCTCAAGTAAAAATCCTTTAGCATATTCCATGGGTGTTTTAAGTTCTTTATGAAGGCAAGGGAGATTTCCTGCTAAAGAACAAGATCAAAACTGTCATCCAACATCCAGYCTCGAAACCTGGTTTCCCTGGGACCCTCAGTCTTGCTCTCATTTATGCAGCCAGGCAGGGTCTGCTGACAGCAATTTTTGGTTCAGAACTAGCAGTACCTCAGAGCAAACTGTCCTGCCTGAGGAGCTGCAGAGCCCACGTCATGTTCCCTCTCCCACCACCTACCCAAACAGGCATTTACTGGACTGGATAGGCAAGAATATGTAAGGGCTTCTCTGCAACCAACCTCTTTCCCCTCTCTAAACCACTCTATTTCCCCTCCTTTTTCTTCTTCCCCTCCAGGGCCTCTTCCCACCTCCTGGTTCCTGGACACYTTCCTTCTTCCTCAAGACATCCCAGCTCCATAAGCTGCAAGGCCTAAAAGGAAGYGAGTGCTGATTAGCCAGCCTTGATGCTTCTCAGGTCCCACCACCATCTGCCACCTGACAACCCCTTTTGCTCCTGGATTTTTGGAAGTGACAAAGTGCTAACAAGACCCAGGAGTCACATGTTCATTACAGGTAGGAAAATAAAGAGGAAGAATTACCTAAAATTATTACAAAAGAGTAGTGTTAACAAAAGCAACTCCATCTGATGCCTCTGTTATGATTCCTCTTTTCAAACCAACCAGCCAAATCTCTTTCCAGAACTTGTTTCTGCACTAAGGCCATCATTGTATTTAATTTTACATCATAAATTCTAGTCTCATTTCACACCTTATTATTATGAGAGACAAGAAGACCCAATGATCAAAGCTATAAGACTTAAGATATGAATGATTTTGGTCACTTTAGGTCTGTGTGTCAGTAATCTGATATCTCCAAACAGACCATCAAACTAGTGCTAAATTTTTGTTGTTGTTTTGTTTGGTTGTTTTTTCAGAATCTGAAACCTGCACTTCAGCCCTGTTCACAAAAGCAAGGTTACAAAAACTCCTGTTTGTATTTCTGCATTATCTATGGGATATCTGTGTTGAAACAGATTCACTCAAAGAGATTTTCTAGTCTTCAGACAGCACTGGACCTGACATCCCCACTAGGAATCACTAGTTACAAGCTAATTAGATTTGGGCCTTCTTGTTCAAAGTCATTTTGACCTTTCAAGCCACACGACTACAACTGCTGTTCAGCTCTGATGGACAAGTTCCTGGCTGTGATCTCTTTCAGAGGAACAGAGTAGACCAAAGCTCCCTGTTACTTCCTACAGGTACTTCCTATAGGTATCTGAAATTGGAGATTTGTGTTTGTATATTCCCATCTGAAACAGTTAATGGCACAAAACTTACCTCTTTGGGCAAAGAAGTTAATTTGTTTCTATCGACATTTAAGTTGTTCAGCTTCTTTAGTTTGCCAATGCTCCTCGGCAATGTCTGCACCAACAAAAACAAAACAGTGGGCAAGTTAGCATGGCAAGCTCACCAAGTCAGAACAAAACTTATCTCACTTTAAAAACAAATTATGGGATTGATCCATTTTTAAACTGGAGTTTAAGTATCTTTGGCCATCACCGTGCCTTCCAAGGGAGTTTCAAGATATTTCAGAAAAAAATCTACACAAGATTTCAAATTCTAATACCAACCAATTCAGGGGTTATCTCTGCATTTAGAAGACAGATGCATGACAGCTGTTAAGAGATGCTTGTAAGCAGAWTGCCCATGGTATCTGACTTGAGGATTCCTAAATAGCTGATTGAGGAAGAGAAGCTTCCAACTCAGGTGCTATGAATTTATGTCTGGAGATTTGTCCTTCCAAAGGGCATTCAAACAGGCTTAACCAAGCACCAACCTAAAAGCTCAAAGCTAAATTTTTATACAYACTCTCCATTTCAAGTGTCAGTATTATGTGAATGCAGCTTTACAATAATGGAAAGAAATGCCTAACAGAAGTAAGTTTCAAATTTAGTTTTAAATAATATCATAAATGTCTGTCTGAAGCACAGCAGGAGGGCAGGAGATAGTACAAGAGCASCTCTGGAGCACATGGGACTTCTATTCACTTCTAACAGGCCTCATCAAGGTAACACAAAGCAGGACCTGCAACCACGCAATGCCACACAAGCTCCACATTAAAAAGGCAATGAAGGGAATGATACCTGCCCCTCAGGCTCTCCAATTTCCTTAATGATCATGAAAAATTCAAAGGTGAATACATAACTGCTTAAGCCTTTGGAATTTAACTACACCTCATTCAATCTTCGGCAGTCATTTAACAGGTAGAAAGAAGGTGTCTTTAAAGGAAAGTCATTGCCTGGCAGTAGCAATGGCAAGTGGCCTTACAAGCCAAGTGAATCAGGCCTAATCACCCCCAGCCATGTGAGCAGTGAGGACCAGACTTACCAGCAGCTGGTTTTCAGTTAGAACTAATTCAGTAAGGCTTTCRCAGTCTCCAATTGCATCTGTTAGCTGAATAAGTCTGTTCTGATCAACCTTCAAGATGGACAGCCTCTTCAGTTTTCCTGCACAGAAAGGACACCACACTTGTTTGGCTTCTATCCTCAGGTATCTGCTTTTAGTCAACGGAAAATCTTGTGCTACAGAAATTTTAGAAATTTGCTAGTACAAGGAAATCCTTTGTTTTTTCAAGTAAAAAAGAAACCATGCACTGCTTTAGTTGCCACTTGCACCACGCTTTGTGAGTTCACCAGGCTATTGAGTTCATATTCACTATTAATAGCATATTCAATACTTATGCATGTTACATTGTACTAAAAATACAACACGAACTGAATACCATGTCAAACAGCTAAAAGCTACAAGTCTGCCCAAAGGCCTGTACACACACTCATGAAAATCACATTTTTCTTTATATAATAGTTGTAAGTAAAGGAGTGCTCAGCAGAGACCAGAGACCTATGCCGGCTCAACCAAGAAAATCTTACATTGAAGAGACAGCCAAATCCCAACAAGGTCAAGAATCAAGGCGTTCTTGTCCTAAAATACCAGCTAGCTAGGAAGGCATGAAGTCCAAAACCACCTCTTGCAGCAGACACCAAACTTTGAAGGTTTTCTCCTCAGAAAGACCATAGGACTTTCCAGAGCAGAAAGCTCACCTTGTTCTGCTGCTTGAGCCAGAAAGATCTTTGCTGAGCAATGGAAAATAGTGCTCATAGCAGCAAAATCCAGGACAGGGAACTGAGGAGCAACCACTAGTTGTTATGGACAAAATTTCCTCCCCGGGCGCCCGCCTGCTGTCCAGAAGAGCTGCAATATGTGGGCAGATCAAACCTGCTGATAACGTTAAGTCATGAGGAGATGCCTCATACACTGAAGGACAGCAAACTAAACAGAAACCAAATGAAGCTCAGCATGGAGCAAATCCTTGCACTTGGGCAGAAAAAATAGAAGATGCAACTGTAGAGGCTGGCAAGACCCTGGCTGTGCAACACCCTGGGGTTATGGTAGGTGACAGGCTGGAGATGAACCAACTCTCCACAAATAAAGTAATCCACCACTGGGCTACCTGAGGAGAGACACAGATCAAGGGAAGTTGTTATAACTCCCATCTACTCAGCACCTAACCCACAGTATGGTGGTTAGGCTGCCCTCCCTCCACCCCAAAGTTCAAAGAGTTGCTGGGGATCAAATATAAGGCCACCAAGACAGCCATGGGCACCTGTGATCTGAAGCGGAGCGAGCCAAGGAGGCATTTAGGAGCAGCCTGCAGCATCCTGAAGGAAAGAGACAGGGATGACTGAGCCAAAGCCCTTTCAGCAACAGCAGGCAAGACAGCAGTGGCCAAGAAAAGTGGCTTGGAGGTCTCTACTGGTCAGTAGGAAAGACTTCCTCCCTAGGCAGCAGAACAACACTGAAAGAGGCAGCTTACAGACATATCAGATCCACGACCATCCCCAGGGGCTTTTGAGACTTGACTTAGACAGAGCCACACGCCGTTGGTGACAGCCCTCTCTAGCCTTGCTCTGAGCAGGAGCTCAACTTGATGGTGTCTACGGGTCCAACATCCGACCGATTCCACCCCCAGCTGAGCTCCTCCCAGGGCTTCCACACAGACCCGGGACCTGAACTCCRACTCCAGCGCCAGATTTTCTCAATTTCACACACAAACCAAGTTTCAGTTTTCCACAGAAAGAACAAGTTCAGCAGCTCTACCCACTCTTCTAGACACGAGTAAACTATTATACCTATACAAGTAGCATTTTTCTTGACTTGAAACAAAAGCACATCCAAAAATACACACCAAACACACATGCAAACTAGGCCTGACCTGGAATGCCTTGGCCCTTCATTCCCACCTTCCCCAACAAGGGACCTGCATTTAAGAGGCTGCTCAGGCACAAGCAGTTCTTGGTCACCTACTGGTTACAAAGTCCCCTCTAGTCAGCTCTAGGGTCTATATCCTTTCAGAGAGTACAGCAACATTTTTCACCTACAGAACAGCCCTGGCCAGCTCATTACAGCAGAGAGGACTGCTGGAACTCTTTACCAAACACACACTATTCAACTATAGACAAGTATTCACCCCCCCAAACCCCTGATTTAATTTCTAGAAAAATATTTACCTTTCCATAGGCTCATAAGGCATGTGGTGTAGGAGGGAACATCCATTCTATACCACATTTTTGCACTTTCCCAGTTAAGGCACATGCAGAGATCCTCCCTCCCCTACAACTTGATATTTCTGAGAAAACTCCTGGCAAGCAGAGGGCAGGACATAGCCCTGCTGCTGCAAAAACCTGCTGATGAGTTGCACCAAAGAATCACTCCCTGAACTCCTCTTCACAACTACTGCATGGGTAAAACTTTCTGCCTCTTAAAGAAGCACTGCTCACAAAGCAGTGTTAAGGGGTCCTACCCAGAAGAGCTGCATCTTGGTTCCTCCAGGGTGAAGAGTAATAGACTGAAGCTGGAACAGCTTTCCACCAGTTTACTACAGGATTAATCACACTGTTCAGCTCAAGGTTAATTACATTTTCCCCACTAAAAAGGAGGCCTTTTGTGGTGGTTCATCAACCAGTTTCATTAAGTGACCTACAGCCAGTTACAAGGTAGAATTTTTTATGTTCAAGAGTTATGACTGGGACCCAACAGGGACATACTAATTTGTATTTTGTTTGGGTGGATATCAAATACAAGCCTAAAACAGGATTAAAGAGGTAGTCATCATGCAGACAATTAAAATGCAAAGGTAACAGAGCTATGTATCTTAAACTAAGAAGAAAAAACATGCTGAGCCAAGCACATCTCTTACACGAGATGAGATTTCAATAAATTTGAAAACAACTCTCAGTTTACAGCTGATTAAATGGCTCCATGTGATAACCTTCACCTTTGTACTTACCAATGCCATCAGGTAAGACTTGGAGTAAATTCTGAGAAACGAGCAAGTCTGTTAAAGAAGCCAGACCATTAATTTCTTCAGGAAGGCATTCCAATTTATTTTCAGAAACATCCAGACAAAGCAGGTTTTTCAGGTTTCCGACTTCCTGCGATACAAGACAAAGTGTAAGTCGTGCCCGAGCATGTAACACACAATTTGAAAAATGTCTTATCACAGTGAAATTTCGTAAGGAAAAAGAGCTCTTTGTGTCTTTGTGTGACCTATAAATGCTGTAAAAGTAAAGAATTCTGATTTACGTGATATGTCAAGTGACTCAAGTGACTCAATTACAATTTCTTATTTCAAATATTCACAGTTGGCTTCAGCAGGCAGAAAAGSTGCACTGAGCACAGCCAGGCAAAACAGCAGCTGAAACTAAAGCTTTCCTTAGGTGAAGACTGCAAAACTGTTGTTCAGAAGTACAGATTATCAGGCTCCAGGTAATTAAAGGCTGCCTCTCCCAGCTAACCCAAGGCAATTTGGGATTAGTTTCTCCTGGCTGATACAGCAACACACCACCACGTTTAGGGATTTCTTATCTTCCTATCTCCCAATTGCAACAAAGGGAGAAAAAGGCGTAAGGAGAGCTAATCTAGCAAGCATGTTAACATTTCCAAGTTGCAGTGCCACCTCTACAATTACCAATTATTACTTGCTTTTTCATGGGGGTAATCTGCCAATTAGCTTATGAGCCTGACTGCGATACCTTCTTCCTATTAGCCATTACAGCTCCTACTTGTTCCCAGTATGGAAGTACCTCATATTTTAGAGGTGCTCCAAATCATCCTCAGAACAAAACATCTGGGGAGAAAATGGGGGCCTGGCCCTTATTTTTAACACATATGAAATTTTCATTTAGTGACAACCTGAATCCAAGGTTCCCACAAGATCCGTCCTTTTACTTAGAAAAAGCTTCCCTCTAAGAGACTCTTTCATTAATGCAGGCACCCTCAGGAAAAATCCTTAACCTACCAGCTAAAGAAAAATCCATAATTAAGGCCAGCTTCAATAAAAATGATCACTGAAGTCACACTTGACCTTTTATGAGCGATTATCAGGATTTAAATACATCTACTTAAAAAAATTCTTCACTCTAGCCAATAACAATAAAGTCAAAGCCCACTAAACTGTAACCAGTTTCCAAGTTAGTGTTGACAGTGGGTTCAATACTGCAAATAACACCAGAGTGCACAAAGAAGGGGAAAACAGGTTTTGCCTTGGCTCTAAGGCAGAAATGGAAAAAAAAAATCTCCTACGCTTCACTAATGTTCTGAAGAAACAGAATTTAATGTATTGAATGCTAAGGCCTCTCATCTTGCTAAGGCTAAGGCCATCTCATGACTGTTGTTAGATGGAGGATTTGCCTGCATTGATCAAAATTTCTATTTATGGTCAGAGTTCCATCATTATACTTGTCACACACTGTTTTTGAACAGCAGTTGACCACAGTTCATCCTGAAGACTGTCAAAACTGCAGCTTAGATGGATACAAAAGGCCAGGGTTAGCTCAGCCAACTGGATGTTCCCTCATCTCTGGACCAGGATTACAAAGAGAGGATATTTCATCCCATGAGGTGAACACTGTGTGTACTACCAACAATTCCTTTGTCGAAATCCTGAAACAATACTTGACCACGCAGAACAAAATTTACAGTCTCCTACAAAACCACTTTTTTAAGAGGCAATTGTTAAACACTCAAAACCTAAACCAGGCAAAGTAAACTGGAGAAAAAAACAATACAGAAGAGTATTCGATTGTCTCCCTCCTTTTCAGTATGGAAGAATGTTTTCTTTTAAAAGCAGCTTCAAACCAGTGTAAGTGGAGCTCATCGTTACCTGAGGTATTTCGGCTAATTGGTTTCCATCCAACCAGAGGTCTTTCAGATTGAAAAGTGCACCAATTGTTTCTGGCTAGAAAAGAAGCAATAGTGTTGGGTAACATAAGAGCTACAAGTGAACACCCGATAGTCACCCCTAATTATAATCCAAGGAAACCTATTCCTTATTCCCAGCACTATTCAGAAGTACCACAGATGATGCAGCAGGGTGCCTGTAAGTATTTGGGAACGCTGTCACACAACTTAGTTACTGTAGTTTCTTACATGAATTAATAGATTTAATTAAYTTACTTAAATTTRCTTAATTACTGAAAGTTACCATGCTTCGTAAGTATACAGTCATAAACTGCATGTACACTCCCAAGCACAGCAATTACAGCACTGAATTGAAGTAAGTTAAGGAAGAAAGCAGGTATCTTCTGGCAGATCCAGCTGCCACAACCTGAGCCCCTGCCACATTCTGCCTCACTCTGTTCCCAGAGGCTCCCACCACCTCTGGAAACAGGAGGGCACCTCCAGCATCCTACAAAAGCTGAAGTGTTAACAACTTATTTTGCATTGATCATTAGAAATGATCTGTGCATCTCTTGTTCCAGAGAACAGCTGCAGAAATTTCTCAGATAAGACCACATTGTACTGAATAGGACTAGGACACCAACAACCCCCCATGCCAACATTTATTTGTATATATAAAATGCACTTTTCTTCTCCAATTTTGGACATCCTAGACAAGACATGCGAGACAAGACCAATACATGTTAAGCAGCATGTTCTCTTACCAAGTGATAAAGTTCATTGTTTCCTAAATCAAGTTCTTCTAGTCGCTGTAGCTGGGCAAGTGATCTGTGAGATAAGTTAAAACAAAACCACATCAGACGAAACCAACAGAAACCCCAGGTATTTGAATGATGAGCTCATTTTACTGAAACTTGTATTTCAAATTACAACAGATTCTTGACAGACAGTTATTTTACTGGGCATAGACCATTTGCATTAATATGCTGTCAAAAAGAAATATTTGATTTGTCAGTACAGCTGTACGCCCTTGAAACATAAAACTTGGCCTAGGCAATCAAATCACTACCCAGAGGTTAACAGTCAGTCAGTCTTCTGGTGTGGACAAAAGTTTAGATTTATTTGGGGGTGTTTTAAAGTTATGCAATCAGAAAAAGTCATCACATTCAATGGCGCACAAAACAAGCATAAGCCAAAACTCAGTAAGTTCATCATTTGCCTCCTTCAACCTCAACTATCCATTCCTGAAGACTTTCAGGCTGACTTTGGAAGTGAACATTAACAGGTAACAGAGGACCATCTTCCTTCCTCAAAAACAGCCTGTTCCAGATTTTCTGCTTACCTTCCCCAAGCTGCAGAAGCAAGAAAACCAGAGGCTTGCTGCCTTCATTACTGACACTTAGAATTTTCAAGCAGCAATAAAAATGTCAACATTTATAGCATCTTTGTTCTGGCACTTCACAGAGAAACCTAGCCAGCAATTCAGAGCTTCCAATTGCTGACATTTAAAGTTCCTTGTGGCTCACAGCTATAAAGAGCTGAGCCTAACTCCTAACTAGGTGGGAAGGAAAGGCACCCAAAAACAACTGGGGAACAGGTTTTAACTCTGGGGAACACATTCTGATCTGAGATTCTTAGAGTAGCTTAGATCTATTATAACTGAAAAAAAAAAAAAAAAGAATTTTTTTTCAAAAAACAAAACTCGTGAAAACAACAGCCAGATAAGGAGGGATAGAAACTACTCCAAACAGACAAAGCCACCTCTTAGCAGCCAAAAACGATGCCAAGTTGTAAGATACGTGCTGGATCTCACTGACCTCCTCTGCCAGGTTGCAGAGAGCACAGAGTCACCTGGACGTCCCCCTTCAGTACGCTGGGGCTGGATTAGGACTTGAGACATCACTAGGCCTAGTTTTTAGTTTGGATATCCAGGTTTTTGAAGSTTTCAGCTATGCAGTCCTTAATATGAGAGCTCTTTAAGTATTACAATAGGCCACGCAGCACTGCTGAAACCTCAGAGATTCTCTTGCCCCATTTTCATAGTGATGAAATTGCATTGTGAGAACAACCCAAACCACCACTCCCCTCGATGATGCATTAGCTGCATGTGTGGAGGGAGCCACGTTTTGTGAAGAAGTATTTTATCCAGAATAGCTATATCAAGCAAAAGCAATCTGCACAGCCTGCAGACKCCTGCTCCTAATTATGAGTCACAGATGTAACTAGCTGTTGTTAAAACAAAGCTGTATCTCATAAATGCTCTTTGTCAATCCACGGTGAATATTTTTTTCTAGCTGTCATTGAGTTTCAGACATTAGCAAATGTTAAGAACAAGAGCATATGTTGTGTTAATATGATCAAACGCATGAAATGTCACTTACTCGGGTAAATATGTCAGCAAATTTTCTCTAAGTTCCAGCGAAGCCAGGTTATAAAGGCTAAAAGGAAAAAAATAGATTTTAATGCAATTTAYTTTTTATATACTGCACTTTCAGAAGAAGAAAACTGTGGTTTACATGGCTTAATGCTAAATTCTTGTGAGTTGATTTTTTTTTTTTTTATTCTAGCAAATTGTCATCTGAAATGAAGCACACACAGAGTGGAAGCGTTGCTTATTTCCCTGTGACAGTGAAAAAATATTGGAGTTAGGAAACAAACAGGCAAAACATAAAAGCCCATTTCCATTTGCCGTGAGGTCAGTCGCTGCAAGGTACTAAGCAGCATATTCGTAGGCATTTAATTTTCTAATCTGCTTTCAGAATCTGATGCGGGCTACAAAAGTTACCGAGCAGCAGCCCAACTCCCGTGCTGCCTCTGACTGCGGCCTGCTCATTACTCTAAGTGACAGGAGGCTTCTAAGCCGCTCGCTTACTCCGCATCCCGGGCTTTTCCTAACATCACCATGGCAACGTTCAGATTTTTCAGGGGTTTATTTATGACTAAATGGAACACGAGGAGTCAGACATGATCCCAACACCATAATCTGCTCTAATCCTCCAGCGTCTCGGGGAAACATAAAAATCAGATATGGTGCCCACAAATAGGCCGCTCCTTACAACGGAGTTAAGTTCGGCCTTAGAGCGTGGAGAGGGGGAGAGGGAAGTAGCCTGTGCCTTAAATAAAATTTAGATTGAAGAATTTCACTAAATTCRAAACACCTCTTAACATGCAACCCGAACAATTCTTTGCATATGAAAAAGCCTGGTAAGGACACCTAGAATTGAAATATTTGCTTTCACTACAAGCAACACAAACTTAAGAAATGGCCAGACCAGTAGTTAGTTAACCAGCAGTCAAAATGTACCAGAGAGATGTTTTAGAAGTCTGTTACAATTGCAATTAAAAGATCAGAGAGAATAACTCATACTGCTGCAACCCAAATCATCTGACAGAAACTAGGTAGTGAGGAAGTCCTCTTCCCAATGAGAGGCAACAACACAATCTAGAAATTACAACACTGAAAAGCGAATTAAAAAGGGATATGGCAGCCCACATCTCCACATAAACTGAGGCAATAAATGGGCAATAAAACTGAGGGGAAAGGATGGAGAAGGGCTTCTCCCCATGCTATAGGAGCCACCTCACGGCAGCACAGGCTCCTCCACCTCAGACTGACCACCTCAGACTGCCACTATGGTGTCTTCACCGTAGARGGGTTTCCAAAAAACTTCCTCCAACCCTTCTTCAAACTTCACACCTTCTCTTCAAGCAGATTCTCTTTTGTCAAGAGACTCCACACAGCAGCAGGTTACCTTATCATCTGGTATTTACATTTTATCCAGCGTATACTTAACTCGTTCCCCAACCCATTAAAGTGTCTCTGAGTAAAATGGTGCAATCTCTTAACTTCTTATCTTACATCAGCTACCACTTAGGCTGTGGTTGAACACAAGCCTTTGTCAGCAAAACCAAGTTCAGAAAGAAGTGCTTGGAAGCCACCACGTTAACCCGTGCCATTGCATGGGACCGGGGAACTCATTCTGCCTGGAAATAACCCAGCAAAAAAGAGCAACCGGCTCCCCAGTCATCCCTTCAGCTCTAGGTGAGTAAAAGTGCCAGAAAGGTTCAGAAAACAGAAGCATCTGTAATGCTGAAGCCACCAGTGCTTTGAGAGATCTCTAGGTAAGTGGTTTGTGGACAGTCTTTATTAGCTGTGTTTGGGTCCAGTTATAGTCATGTATTTCAGAGACTGATGGTGGCTGATCACAGTGCCAGGTTGGGATCTGTTMCTATCTATGGGTTATGTTTTCACCTCTAAGGTCACGAGCTTTATAGAGGAGAAAATTCTTCATAGATATTTTTACTCAGATCATGCTTAAAATGATAATTTCACAAAAGGACAAAAAGAAGGGCACTTTCCTTCACCTCTTAACCTACTGTTTGTACTTCTTGGAAATGCTCTAGTCCCATGAGCAACACAAGCAGACCCCACTGACAAAATGAAGTTTCCCACCAAGTAATATGAAATAATTTACAGAATCATGAGCTGCTCCATAGACTGAAGRGKWTTTTTCTTTTTTTTTTTGGTTTGTTTTTAAATAAGAAGTGACATAAAGTGATAAAAAGTAACCCAGTCTGCACAGACACAGGCCAYGATTCCAGCTGTGGCCGCTCGCCCAGCTCACTCCAAACGCACCGTGCGCCCCAGCACAGCCCAGACTGTCCTAGGACAGAGCTCACCCCCCACGGAAGCTGCACACATGAAAACACGGTGTAAATGGCATCATAAGGGAACAAAACAGCCTGAATACTTTCTAAAAATTATTATGGCAAGAAACTGTTTCAGGGAAACTAGTGAAAGCTTTAGCTCTGTAACTGCGCTCACCGCAGGCAACCTCACAATCCAACACGTTCCACAGAAAGGGATCCCCCTCAAGCACTCAGCAAATATTCCTCCAAGGCAACCACAGGAGTCTCCTCCAAAACAAAGATGACACTAGACAAAATGAAAGTACGTTCTTATAACCCGAGCCTATTTTGCTTTGGAGTAATTGGGAAGAGGTTATCAGTAACAACACATTTGATAAAACGTGATTTTGTGTACAACAGCAGTTCACTGAAGTACATAAAACAGTGTCAACTGCTATAAAAATAATAAAGAAAAGGAGAATATATTCTGAAATATTCTGAAATATTCTATGTTGTTTCCACATCCCCATTCCAACAGCATGGGGAATACTCAAGGAGGACCAGCAAAGACTCCTGAGGCAAGCACTCAGCAGCACTGTGCCAAGCACGCTGGAGAGAGAGAGATGGAAGATGCTGGGAGAAAACAAAGAGGAAGATTAAAAGGCAAAGCTAAATAATAAATAATAATAATAAAAGCTAAATAATAATAAAAGCTAAAGCTGCTTGGTCAATTAAAAAAAAAGAACAAAAACCTTCTCTATTTGATTAACAAAAGTCTCAAATTTTGATCTTGTATCAGGGGAGCATCACAGTGGAGCATACACAACAAGAAGTCAGATTTGGGGAAATAAGAGTTGCAGGAGATGAGGAATTTAAACCTTCACAGAAATGCTCTATTTGCTCCTTTTCCAGGGAGTTTCAGTGGAATGCAAAATTGAAAAAGTAGCTTTGGTAACAACCACCTATAGAGTAGTCTTTCAGTCCCACTGCAATCCCAGTATCACAGTACAGCATTTGCAGAACAGCAAAGAGAAGCTCCGCAGAGTAACACGTGTTGTTAAAAAGAACGGGTTTCATTACAGCTTAAACAGCAGGATTTTAGTGCTCTTATTGCAGACTCACATGAAGGCAGYGCAGCCAAAGGCAGGGAGCAGCACGCTTGCAGATGAGGCTAGAGCTTCCTCTCCAATTGCAGAAGTGTCATGCAAATGGCTATTTTATCCAGGAACGTTTTCTAAGAAAAGTTGAGGTGGAAAACTCTGCGCTTCAGAAGCTAAAGTCAGAATACAGTATAGATGCAGTATTTGGTCTGGCTTTATAYTTTTTATGCACAATTAGCCATGGTTACAGGACACAACCTAAGGATTCAACATGCACAGATGTGATAYTCAGTCTGTATTCTGGTTACTTCCACCACTTCCAAAGGATTTCAGCTCCCTGGGCTAGCAGCTAYAGCTCATCGTTGCTGGGACAGGGCCCTGCCTCTGGATCTCTCCATACAGAACCTGACGCCCTTGAAACATTCAGCCAGACACGAACCTGGGAAGGAAGAAGGGCAGTCTCAACTCCGTAACTCATTTTCTTTTTTATAATATATAAATATATATATAATATATATATATATATATATATATATAAACAATGAACACACAGGTCGTCCTGTCCAGCAGGGTCTTTTGAGAGACAGGAGGGTAACTCCTGCGGTGCTCAGACAGCAGCAAGCAAATCATATGAAATGCATCATATTTAAATACATTGCAGCTTGTTCCCACTGTCCAAATAAAACTCCCAGGAACCTTTCTGAGCCTCCCCCAGGACACAGCAATTAAGTGACTCGTCGTCACCTGTCAGGATCCTTTAGGCTCCTTCCATCCCACAAGGCTTCTAGCTGCAGACTGACAACTCAGTCAAAACCTGACATTTAACTGCTTTCTTTTTTTTCTTCAAATAAATAACAGGATTAATTAGTCACTAGCCAGCTCTCAAAATGCTCCTTACTCAGCACTGAAGTATTTCAGAGTACAGCATATACTTCTGAGACAGGCTCCTCATCCAGGGGATGCCCTGAAGAAGCCTCTTCCTCTCTCCCTTTCCCCACTCACTGTGGAAAGATCCTGAAAAGACCACTCTGAACTCCTGCATCTAAATGAGCTGCTGAAATCCATGTGGTTTTGAGAGCTTTGGTAGCACCTTTCCCTTTCCAGGATCAGCTACCAYCTCAGTTCCTCCTTGACTCTCCATCTGTCACCTGCATGTTCTCCATGGTCACTACCTGCCAGCACCAACCGCTTAACTCCTCCTAGAGCGTCTCAAAGACCATTTGGACTTTTGCTGCAAGGAGATTTCCTAATACAACAAAAACAATATTAGCATTATAAGGAATTACAGGGAAGGATTATGCTTCTTGAATTTCCTGAGTTCCGTGAATATACCCATATAATTTGTGGTTTAAATTCTGCTACTATGCATTTTACCCCCCTCTTTTTAAAAGGCTGAACACTGCCCGCTTCTTCTGCTTCCAAGTACTGCTTAATGTTGGCGTATAATTAGGCAAAGTTATCATGAAAAGTGCTCAACATTCATACCCATTATATGGTATTCTACAAATAGAAGAAAATTGCAGCGGGTTTCCTTTCCTCGAGGAGCTTACTTTTCCATAAACACAAGCTTGAGCTCTTTTCCCAATGTCTGTTTTAAACAGGCTCCCCTCTTTTTCTTGACTCCCCTTCAGCCAGCTAAACCTGTTCTACAGTGTTTGAGACAAAAAGCAGCATAAATTAACTTCTCTAAGAATAATCCTATAGAATTTAAAGAGGGCTCTGAAGCCAGCRTCATATAATAGGGTACAGAATGTTTTCTTTGAAATTCTTAGTTGCTGAATTGTACAAATTCTTATGCAAGTCAGAAACTAAAGGAAGTAGTGATTTCCTACATGCAGGCACTTATCCATCCAAAGCACCCTGTCCTTGTGCATGTGAATTCCTACAGGTCCACCTCTGAACAGAGGTGATGCTGTAAAAACAATGCTGCAAAAAAGAGAGGTAACTAGATTTGGTTTTGATGAAAGTGTTCTAACATCTTCTCAACAGCAAAGATTGTTTTTCCAACAATCATGTTTGAGAGCAGTTTCACCCTCTTTCTGGGGGCAAAAAATTGAAGAGACTCCTGTATTTATGTTTTCTCAC
Organism: Nothoprocta perdicaria; assembly: GCF_003342845.1. NCBI lineage: Eukaryota > Metazoa > Chordata > Aves > Tinamiformes > Tinamidae > Nothoprocta > Nothoprocta perdicaria. The sequence continues at coordinate 1,167,391 of NW_020454550.1, forward strand.
AGAGATGGTGGAAATGGATATAAAAYGACGAGGACAAATATTGCTTCCATGGAGAGCTTTTTGTTAACAGGAAGGCATGAAAGATACAAACGTTGGTGATTCTGTCATTCTAGACTTAAACTGGAAAGACACTTCAATCCAGAGGAAGGCTTATCCATTACTTGAATTGAAAACCAACACAAAGAATTGTCTTGTAAAAACCTAAAGCTTAAGTTCTTCTATAAGTAAAAACACAAGAATAAAAACCTTTAGTATCTTGTCAACCTATACCTGGAGGAAAGACTGGAGACAGGCAGTAGTAAAGGTCACAGGCAAAATTTAAGAGTGGAGCMAAGTTCTCTTTATGACCCAGCGTTTCCCTGAATACGAAGCTGAGGAAGCCCAACTCACTAACAAGGCCTGGTCTTGGATTTCAAGTTGCTGAAGTCAGTTACTTTTGGCCTGTCTCTCTCTCCCATAAGCCAGCTCCAAATATGACCTCCAAAAGGTAAATTAAACAGATGTATTAATCTTTTAATAAGGTAAATTAAACAGATGTATTAATCTTTTAATAGATTTATTGATAAATCTTTAAGGGATTTATAATTACGGGATTTATAATTACTTACTTACTCAACTGCTGTAACTGCATATTTTACAATTTGCTTATCAAGGTAACTGAAATGGGCTGGGGAGTCTAAACCAATTCATTATTTCAACAGGAACTTATTTTCCAAGTATATCCTATTCCACTTAAGCGACATCAGTCTTCCACTACTTAAATTTATATGCATATAAACTTTATATGCATATATTTATCTAAATATATATATATATTTAGATATAATAATTTTATATAACTGTAAATCATTTATGTATATAAATTTAACTACGTATTTTATATATATTTAAATCCTAAATGCATGTTCAATATTTCTTCCTTTTATAAAACACAAGATGTTAAATTTCTTATTTAAATGCCAGATGGCACTGCATTCATTAACTATTAAATTGTTAAAGAGCTCTCTTGAAATCTATTTCAAGCTGTTTAATATTCAGTTTTGTTACTAGCAAACAGCTGTGAGTAACACTGATGCTCCACCTACCTTAACTCTAAATATTACTTGTCAGGCTGAACAGAGATAAGGAGGTGAAAATTTAATATATATTAACTATATATAAATTACAGATTAGAATAGGCCCTATGAAGAGTTCTCATCCTGTGCATTTGTAAGACAAGCTTCTCCCTCACTTTTGTTTTATCTTTTTTTATCACTTTTTTTAGTTATATGTCTGTATTTTAAGCCGCCATTATTATGCTATACCTTAAAAAAGTGCTGTAGAGTCTTGCCCCACGCAGCTTCTTCCATGCTGTAGGCTATAATCTATATGTGCAACCTTCTCATAAAGACAGACAAAGCACAGACAAGGTCTGGCCCCAGAATCCATGACCGAAAATGAGCACGTTGTTCTGATCTCCATCTCCATCAGGTGTGTCACTCAACTTTAAAGACCTTCTACTCTCCAGATACTCTTAGTCAGGATGATATAAAAAAATCTGGAGTTTAGAAGTTACTGAAAACTTACAAATCTCCAGAATTAACAAAAAGTCACCATGCTCAGTGACTCTGTATCCCTGACAACATCTCTGGATATCTCTATTTCCATGACTCTTGAAATACATATGTTGGCATGTCTAGGACACCTTTCTGCAAGACAATACTCTTAACTGCAGTAGCATTTGCTCTATTATGTTCATTACCTTCATTTTCACCATGAAATGCATATTTCACCATTCTGGCTGCAGATGTTAGGAGGAAAATATCTCTTATTACCTGGCAATTCTCTCTCAGTAGCAAGGTCCACAGATCCTTTCAGCCTTGCAAGCCAAGCTTGCCGCTTGGGGGTAAACCAGACTCATCAGGCACTGGAATCAGAAGCTGCCATCTAAAGAAAGTCACCCCTTCCCATGTGTAAAGCTTCTAAAGCCAAAACAAAACCAGTTAATTTTTTGCACGACAAGTACAGTCCCCTGACTGGGAGGAGAGGTAGGGAAATCATGAGGATACTAAATATCACGGGTGTAACATCCTTTGCTCAGTCTTAGGACTCAGAGATGGTACCCAAAGACACCATCTGTAAGTTCCGGGGTAGGAGGAAGATTTTGACCACAGCGGAAAGATTTTTATTATTTCTTGTGCCATGCTAGGGTCCAGAGAGGTAATCCTAGGGGAATTCCATAGCTGATTGCCTGACAGTGAGGAACAATCTCATGCTTTAAACCTTAACACCCAAAACACAAGAAATTCTTACTTTCTTTTTCACACTGAGGCACTGAAAAAAAACGGATGAAAACTAAAGATTGGGTAAAGGCTGGATTTGTTGGTATGCTGGTGGACAGCAAGACCTAAATGATAACTTACAGCACAGCAGTCCAGCTACGTGTTTTGCCTTAGCTAAGTTCCACTTGTTGAATTTCTTGCCCACATAGTTTGGCAAATAAGTGCCCTGTTCAACTCCGTATTTCACTGAAAGAATTGATTTTTGTCTACAGCAGGTTCCATGTGAAACACACACCTGAAAGGCCAATGCTAGATAAAACAGAAACCTTTGGAAAAGGTTTCCAAAGAAAAAACTTGGACTTCATTCAAGCCTAAGAGCTACAACAAACCCCAAAACAAAGTAAAAACAACAGTAAAAGAAAAACATGCCATGCTATTCTGACATGACTTTTCCTTCACTCTTTCCAGATCTTCAACCATCAGAACCACCCAATTCCCCAACTATTTGCTGGAAAAAAACAATACTATGACAATACAGTGGAGGAAAAAAAAAAAAAGGCTAATCCTGAAGCCAATGCTAAAAAATGATCACATGAGAACAGAAGATGTGTAAGGTGATTCATACCAGTGTGAGGGATGCTCTAGGAACACTTATAGACAAGAGAGTACAAACTCCTGGTTTTCCCATTTCAGGAAGGAGTAACACCCTGTGTTTTGGATGTTGTAGGAGGAAGGAACCATCAAAGAACAAGCCTAGACCCAAATTCCCAAAGTTTATCCATGCTGGGAGGAACAGACTATTCTTGCTAGTCAGTCCCACAATCACACACATGGTCCTGCAGATTAAGCGAGAAAATTAGACCTTCTCATCAGACTAAGAAACACTCAAAAAGATACTACCCCTCACAGCTTAAATCCTGTAATTTGCTTCCACGAATGGTTCAATTAGACAACAGGAGGACAGCTCCTGTTCCTGCATCCACCCAATTATTAGCTACAGTATCTCACCTGCCATTAGCAGTCACTGTTTTACTCCAGACAGCAACTGCTCCATAAAACAAAGMTTAAGAATCACAAAAACATGACACCTGTGGTGTCATGATACCCAGTCCGTTATCAAGTCCCAGATCATAATAAAAAGATGTAACACATTAAAAAGACACTAAGTCCAAAGCCTGCAAAAGCTAGGGGTTATCTAACAAGGGAGAACTTCCAAAGCATAGAGCAGCACTGGAGAAGCAGAAAGAAGTGATTATATGGAAGAAAAAGAAAACTGAGATCCACTGAGCACGTACAAGCAAGAGCAAAGACAAAAGGAGAATATGGAGTTTGTGCCTATGTTCTTAGAATATCCAGCTGGGGAACTTAAATATATTACATTTTGGCAACTCAGAGGCAAAGAGAAATAGAAAATGTTGATGCAGGAGAATCCTAAATGGGATATAAGCTGCAACTTTACCCATCAATAGCATGAGAAGGTTAAGGTGCCTAGTCTGGAACAGTGATGCTGATCACTGTCTTCACCTGGTATGTCAGACCATGTGAAACCGGGACTAGGCAACTGTTCCTGAAGTTCCTCATCAGGGAAATCTAAGTGAAATCTATTATTGGGGAAATTTCCTAAATAACTTTAGATGGACTGTTGTTTGAAAAAGTATTAATCATCACTTTGTTTTCCCCATTTGATATAGTAGGACAAATTTGCAGTGTCATAAGACCATAAGAAGGCCACTAAAAATGCCATCCCGTACATACAGATCACTTTACTACATTTAGATGAACTAAGATCCTTCACTGACTGCATTAGGCAACTTCCTAGACCACATTTTCAGACCTCAAGAATTTAGGATGTGTTTCTCTAAGTCTCTAAATAGTCTTGTGGCTAGAAGGTCTGTAACAAGCACATCAATTTCAACTTTTTTTCCCCTAAAAAAGCACAACTGTAGTAAACCACCATATACATTTACCAGCTCACCCTTTGACCCATCTCATACACACAGTACACAGGGCTAGGTTATCCCATCAAATAATAACATGGATCATTATACAAAGCAAACAGAAACCCCCAACAAAATAATTGCAAAATAGTTATCTCCAGAAAGACGCAAGCAGCATCACTTTCTAATTCCTGGCATTTCTCTGGGTCCTAGCAAGCACAGAGGGAAGGGAAGAGAGAAGGAACTGGACTCTGTGAGCGCACAGCTATGCCACACATGGGAAGCCAGAGCCCTTCCCTGCTTCCATCAAACCCAAGCTTCTCCATGGTACCATTCTGTGATTCTGTCATTCTGTCATGTTTCTCAGCAAAAGTGGCAAACTATTACAAGTTACTGTTCTGAAGGGAACAATAAGCTAGATCCTTCAGGCTGGAAAAAAATGTATGTGGGGACGTGGTAGAAGGCTACAGAGTCTGCACTGGCAGAGAGAGCACAAGGAGCAGCTGCTCCCTTCTTCTTCCTACAAGGGCTGGGAGCCTAAGAGTAAGGGAGGAGGAGTCAGGCTCCAGGAAAGCAAGTGACTGCACACAGTAGGTAATAAATCTGTTCAAGTATTTCAACAGCCAGAGGAAGCTCAAGGAGACACTGGACAAGTACGTGGAAGACTAACCAGAATCCAAAGCACAGGAAAGCCTCTGACCTGGAAATAGAGAAGTAAGCAAATGTGCTTTTCTTCTTCCTCCTCCTCATTAGGCACCGGTTTATGGCAACTGAGGTAGAACACAGGGCTAGATGGGCCCTTTATCTGAACCAGCACAGCCCCTCTCACATGTTTAAGGGAGGAGATTGAGAATTACTTTTTGACCTTCAATAAGGAAGACTACTTTTGCCCGCATTAAAAGGAGAGACAGTCCCATCTGTCGATGGGGATGTTCAATGCACTTAAAATGAGACAGATTAGCAACATTTATTTTACTTTTCATGTGTCTCCACTCTGAAAGCTGGTCCTTGCAACTCTGTTTTATTTTCCTATCACACCTAAAAAGCTTATCAAATGGCATCTTTGCATCTTAAAAACTGTTGCATGGGTTTTCATCTCCCCAATTCCCACTGGAACTTTTTTCTCAGAACCAGACCACTGCTATGGTTAGGAACCTTCCAATTTCCATCCAGATGCTTTAATCAGGGTCAGCTTTTACCCATTTGTCCCTGTGCCAACACTGTCTGCTTTTGAGCTAAGCTGCAAGCTGGCTGATACGTCAACAGCAATGGATCAATGGCCTTTAATACAATGAAGAACAAGTCAGTCTTGCATCATAAAATACCCTTTTCAATTTTGCATGCAAAAATTAATGTTACTCCAAATCTCTGAGAACTGAGCCTATGCATAAACACGTATTTTTTTTTTTCAGATTTTGTAGTAGTTTTCTAGTGGTAAATGGAAATAATAGTGAAAGTCTCCTCTCAGACTAAACATATAACACACAGAAAAATGTGCAGACTAGTAAACAGGTCTTTTATATGATTATATTCGTAATTTACACAACAAGCATAATAATAAAGAGTGAAAATAAGCTAAAAACATATGTATAAGAACGTATGTATGATTTAGCTTAAAACAAACAAATAGACAAAACAAACTTACTTCCCAATGTTTTCAGGTAGTGCTTGCAGAGAGATGTCATTTACTGAAAGACACGTTAGATTCTGTAGTTCAGGAAAGCTCTCAGGCAACCTAGGGAGATATTAATTCATATCAAGGATTTCTAGCATATATATTCACATTAAATTACTATGTTAATGCATAGAGAAAAAAGAGAATGTGTAGTAGAAAATAAAAGTCAATTTAGCAAAAATGTACTGGGAGGCATGACTAAATTCTAGCAGGTCCCTGAGAAATTCTTACTATTTATAAGCATCATAATAAGGAAAAAAAGTATATAATAATGCTGAAAGTCGCTAAAATTTCTTCTGTGTCAAAATATGGATATTAACCCTCTCTTTTGACCCCTCTAATGCACAGCGCCATTTGCAACTTAAAAATGTATTGGGCTTGGAAATGTATTCAGCATTAAAAAAAAAAGTGCTCTTATATTTTTGATTACAAAAGGTAAAAAAAGTTACTTTTTTACTGGCATTTTCTTACATTACTGAGACATCAAAATGATTAAATAAGCAATTTTTATTCATGTTTCAGTTACATACATGCTTATGGAATGGCCATTTTGTATTAGCTACCAGGTTGCTGTTGAACTGCTGGTTTGGGGTTGATTTTTTTGAAGAAGTTTGTTTATGCGCAAGGTGATATTCTATGGTTAGAGCCTTCCACCTTTACAGGTTCACAACACCCCTCAAGCATGACAACCTTCTCTCCTTACTACGGCCTAAAAATACTTCAATAATACACAACTATACTCAGTATGCCTGCTTTTTATTAAAATAAGCCTGGCATCAACTGAAAACAGCTGGAAAAACAGGCTGAGAGCAACACTTAAAACTGTGGGTTCATCGATGATCAAGTCTGACAATAAGGCAACACGGTGGCAGGACACTGACTGGGACATCATGGGGTGACTTTCACACTTAGAAGAAATAAAAGCAAGAATCAATGGCTAAAAGAAGACCCAGGATATCACATGGGAAAGGACACCACTATTAGGATTTCCCAGTCTGTCCAAACAAATGGGTGCAAATACCCTCCTGCTACAGAGGTAAGCCTGAAATTCCTGACACCAGGCAACCATGTAAACAGCTTCTGCTATCGGTGGTTTATAACTAACTAAGCTGCTTGAAGTGATGCATTCCAGGACACCCATATACTTTAGAGACATTTTATCGCAGATTTTTAAAATTCTCCTGCAATGCCGATGAGTTAAGAGGCCAGTTTCAGTTGCACTGAGAAGTCCTCGGGCTCTGTGGTTGATCCTGGCAACTGCAGCTGGGCATTAGCACTGCTGCCGAAGGGGATGTGCTGCCCGGGCCCCAGGACTTGCCCAGAGCACAAAATGSAGAGTAACAAACTACCTACTACTTGTTTGCAGCTTGTATCGGTACTGAGGGGTGAAGCTCTGTGCTCAATGTGACCCTGATCACGTTGGGAACTAACCATTAGTTCAGCTTCAGTCTGCTTTACGAGCAGTAAAAGTATTATTATGCTCCCCGTGCATATGGGCTACAGGCACACAGGGATCCAGGTCACCAGTGTCCCTTTAAAGCTTTCAGATTTGGCTTGCCGGAGACCTCAGAACGCGCCATGTTCAAAGCACAGTTCTAGACAATGCCCCGTGTGGGAGAAGCCATCTTGTGAAATGGCTGCGGCGGCTTGAGGTACCACAGACACTCAGAGGTCGGTTATTCACTGCTCAGGACTCCCTGGGCTTCCAGCGCCGCCGCAGTGAGGGGCAGGACTGCTCTGGCTGATGTGACTTGCTCAGTGTCACCAAGGCGCTCTGGGCAACAGGCCGCTTTAGAAGATGGTTCTCCACAGAGTATCCAAAGGCCTTCACTAGCAGTTCACCCCTTCTCTTACTGTCTCTAAGTCTCATTTCGCTACCTAAATTCCAAATTCTTCAGYGATGGGGCAGGGAAATGTAAGCAAACCCCCTCTTTTATAACAAATGTGCATTAAATCCCCAAACCACAGACCCTCAGAACACAACCTGGGAGCTGGAGCAGCAGCCACACACAGTGCGTTTCTGCCACATGTTCCTGCACACTAGAGTGTCCCAATTGATGGGAGACTGCTCAGACCCTCGTCCAAACTTTAATCATTAGGAAAAGCCGTTATTTGCATTGGCTGCTCTAAAGTCTACTTCAAATTGCCAGGCACCTGGCTTTGGCCCAGGGCCCTCATCGTAGCCATGGCTTTCCCTCCCACAAGTAGAGGCACCGTTTTCCACTGAATTTAAGAAGAACAGTGAAAACTACTCAAGAGAAATTTGAATTTACTTTTTATTTTTCTGGTTAGCCAACMAATTTTATCTATACCCTGTAAGATTTATATTACTTTTAAAATCAGAAATTTTGCTAAACCTCCTGCCAGAGACAGACACTTCTGGCAAGATTTCAGAGAAATCTCAGATCACATTTTTTTTTTAAGGGCTTATTTAAAATTGTAATTGTTACAATACAATTGTAATTCTGGTAYGGCAAGTACTAAGAAGGTGAAAGTTACCTAGTCAGTGGATTCCCACTGAAATCTGCTACCTGTAGTGCTTTGCAGAATGAGATGCTTTCTGGTATTTCAGGAATATCTGCAGAAGAAGAAAAAAAGAAATGATCAACAGCTGTACTGCACCTCCCCTGAAAGGATGGCCTCGTCACACTCAAGAGCTCGCTGCTGCAAGCAGTTACCTTGGTGCTATCTCAGTGCATTTCAACATGCAAGGCTGCTTCACGTGCTAGTACATAAATGAGAACAAGAACTGTTACTGGAKCATGACCATTTTGTGCCTTTTCAGACCCCATTTCCCTCTCCTGTTGGGCTGCCCTTCTTCATGATCCTGGGCTACTCACCTGTCTTTYGAGTGATGTCACTTGTGCAGCAAAAATCAGATTCAGCTGCATTCTAGGCCTGTCCACAATTGTGCTGCCAAGAAGTACACCAGGAAGGAAAACAGGAACAGAAGAGTCTCTCTTCTCTTAGTATAAACTCATGAGAACAGAACCACTCTCCCTTACAGACGAACCAGGTAACTTGAAAATGTTATTCAAATCAACAGGTCCCAAATAAGCACTAGCGCATTACTTCAGACATTAAGTAAGGCAGCAGAGATAGCTGTATGCAGAAGCAGATTTTTTTCAAGTATATGATTACACATGCACAGGCCCTGAAGTTAGACATGCTGTCGTAAGAAGAAAAAGGTTTCCTGGACCTCTTACTTCAAGTTTTATTTCCATGAGCAAGGTATGGGTCCTTTGCATAAATTCTTGTTTACTAATATCAAGACCCAGCAAGAATCAAACAAGTACATCTGGCTTCCTTGYTTAACAGCTTAAGATTTCCATGATTTATTTTGAAAGGGATTCAAAAGCAAAAGGCAAATTGTAAAATTAAAAGCACACCATCTCCCTAAGTTTCTCTTACTCTCATTTTTACTACAGAGTACCACAACCATTCCACCTCCCATCCCCATAGTTCTTTCTACAGAGAGCWCTTCAGAAAATGTCTTCTTAATGTCTTCCTCAACGCAAGGGGCACTTCAGAAGCCATCAGTGATCTACAGATGCTGAAAAATGTATTTTGTACTTGGGTCTCTTCCTGCCTACTTCAGCAACTCCAAACTGAATTCCAGATATTTCGCTKAGCTCTTCTGTGCATCACTTATGTGATGTCAACAGGGCTATGGGGTCACACTGCTCATCACCTTCCACCTCGTGCAGCTGCAGCCTGTCTGGCAACCTCAGCACATTGTTCATTTATCCTCAATGATTCCCAGCTCAGGACTGAACCTCGAGCCAGTGCAAACACCTCCCAAACGCGCCCATCACGAGGTACAAAAAGTCACCAGAAGGACGGTTGCTACAAGAGCATCTCCTGGGAAGACCTTGGGTTTCCTCAGCAATTGGCAACGAGATAAATTCACCCCAAGTGAATTTCAACCAGTTTTTCCACCATGATCTTTGGAAGCAGGCCCGAAGGTTTCAGGAGCCACCACGCTCCTACAATTAAGTTAAGGACACTTGAACAAGCAACCTATTGCCAAGTGCCATATTCCTAACAACCTCAGATGACCTCACTTCAGGAGTCTAAACCTCACAGGTTTAGCTTTGCAACAGCTAAATGACAATTTTTCCTATAAGAAAAAGAGCATCATTAACCTTGCCGGATTACATGACATGCTTAGAAGTGCTAAATTCTCACAACACATATGGAGTGCTAAAAAGCATTTTATCTGTCAGGAATAGTCCAGAAAGCTAAGCACTGAAGCACTGTAGGGACATGGCTCAGTATTACAGATCAGATGGCAATTATTTATTCCTGTATTCTTCTATATTAATTGAAGAATATTTTATATTAATAGAAGAATATATTCTTCTATATAATCTTCCTATATTAATGTAAAGGCATGCACTCCAAAAAGGCTATTTTCAGGAGTACTGATCCTATACAAAACTGAAAGCCTTCCTTACACAGAAGTATACATGGAGTCAAAACACAACCAAAATTACAGCCAGCAAAATCCGTGTTTTTACCCATCCCCGCCCTCTCTAGGAGTATTGGCTGTAGAGGACTGAATTTGCACTATGGGATTGGTGAGGACAGAAGTCCTACAGAGCTGCTTTACAGCAATAGGAAACACTTCTTTACCGAGCTCTGCTAACCAGCAAGAAGTAAAGAAGTGGGTCATCCTCTGCCTACTCTTCATCCCCTATTTCTCTGGATAACTAGCTGGAAAACAAACAGAAAAGCGAAATTACTCATACTAGTCATTTTCCCTAACAACCTGTGGTTTCATTAACCAAAAAACAGATCATCTCAGGTGAAAAGATTTTATAAGCTCTTTCAGTTGCAAGATTTGAGTACGACCTGTAAAAGCCAACAGGCAGGTTTGCTGACTGAACAAGAATTGTTCCAGTATATGATGCTCCTTTCTTTAAATCAGTGTAGGCACTGCTTGCAGGCTTGAGGCCTTTGCAAATTACAAAAATCTGTCATAAATATAAAACATTCCTTCCCAGACTATTTATTCCAGATTACAAAAATCACGAGATGGTCAAAAGTCCTCGATAAGAAATCGGAACAGATACAAGCCTAGGAAAGGAGATTCCATTTCTGTGTTCAGCCTTTGCACACTGAGTGCCTTTTCCTCGCCAAATTAATAATTTCACTATTCACTTTTCTAATCCACCTAGACAAAGTCCTGAGAGAAGTTCAGGGCCAGTCTGCAAAATGAGGATATTTGTCCTTTCAGAAAGTTAAATAAGGCAGAGCTGTATGGCATCTAGAAAGGTCTCTCAGGTAAAACACAAATTGGAGCAGATCCTTAAACGTCACATGTGAAGCCTACTGAAACACTGTCGTGAATAAACAATCTCAGAAGAGGAAAAGCAAGGTACATTTAAGTATTTGACAAAAATCCCAAGTAATTATTATAGTAGAGGAGATTAGGTCAGTGCGGCTGTTAGGAACCATTATCAGCAGAAATGCAACATGTGCARAAGGCTGTTCAAAATAAAGAAGCCCTCCTGTACTCTGATGCAGCCTCTGCCGTTTTTGCTCGCTCCTTGATTCTGTCACAGCCATCAGCACAAACGGCCCTGCTAATATTAGCAGCACTGAGGTGGACCATTGTCCTCGCCACTGCTGGAAAAGCAACTCAAATCCTGCTGAAACACCCAGGCCGCTGCTGATGCTGCGCACCCATGAGCGGCCAGCCCAGCTGTTCGGGCCCCGGCGCCGTGCCGTGTGACGACAGGAGCGCCCGGGCGGCGGGAAGCAGCGGTGCCAGCGGGAGCAGATCCCGGACGAGCCGGGCGACCACGTGCGTGGCAGGGTTCCTGTTTGCTTTTCCACTGCAAGATGCCTCTTCTCATGTTTATTGTTCTGGTTTGCACAAGAGCGGGTGATTAAAGCTAACAGCGCAGCGGGCCACGTAAAGTGGCTTAGGAGGCACGTCTGACCSTAGGGAATTCTGTCAATTCTTTGTTTGTAAAGGGAATTCTGTAATGTCTGAGTGGGAACTTTTTTTGTTAAAGATTTTAACAAAAGTGACATCTTTCAATGCCCTTTCCTGCCTTTACATCTTCTGATATCTGGCAAAGAGGTAGAAAAGACCACTTTAAGAGCAATAAAACATTTTATATACCAKATTTTGCAGCATTTGATAACAAATTTCAAGAAGTGGTGATATTCTTTTGCATACCCAAAGCCTACCCTGTAATTCATTTCCAGTATCCAGTCTATACCAAGAGTGCAACGGCCGGGAGATCCTGGCCTGCACCAAGGCTTATAGATGAGCACTGCTCAAACCGAGGACGGCAGCTCAAAGCCCAAGTGTCTCTGCAAGAGCCTTGCTGAAGTTTCAAACASGAGAGATTCGCCCCGATCTGAGCGGCTCGAGGCGGGTTACAGCGGTAGAGAGGCTTCAGGGCAGCAATGACTGCAGACACTCGTATTCTGCAGCCGTGAAGAAGGCAACACGGACACTCCAGTGCTTCGGGAGGGCTAATGTGGGCACACTGTGTGCACTGCACCAAAAGGGWACTAACAGTCTCATCTAGATAGTCACGACAACGGGTTCTTGACCAGCTACATACAATATTGCCCTAACACTTTCATTTACTCAGCACTGGAAATTTACTATTAAGCAGTTGATAAATTTACGCCCAACTTACACCCCCTAGCCCAGGCCAGACTCAAGGTGAGTGAATCCAAGCAGCGTTACCCCTCAGAGGGAGGCAGAGAGCAGGCAGATCTCATCCATGAACTCCATACACCAAGTTTTCCCCTGCATTTCCCATATATACTATACTACATGCTGTACAGTACACCAAATGAACACACCAGTGGCCTGGCCAGACCATCAAACCGTTAAGCACTGCAGTGAGTGAAGGATCAGGGAGGTTCTCCTCCTATTTCCAAGGAGGCTCTCGCTTCCCTTGCCTGGGAAGCCCAGCTGGACACCTGCCTTGGAASAACTCTTCCCTCCTCTGTCCCTCCACAGCCTTCCAGCCTTGGCACAGAGAGCTCTCCACGTAGTCATAATACCTCGAGGTGAGGAGTTTGTGCTGCAGATATTGATTTGCCTTCGCAAAGGGCTCTTCAGCTGAGAAGCTCCTTGAGCCAGTGGCATCAGGTCCCTCCTGCACCCACAGGGAGCTCCCAGACCCTCTTCATGGGGAGGAATGGAGGGAGCAGAGTCCCCTACTCCATCTCCACATTAAGGTGACAAAACACAGAGCAATCTGACAAGCTTGAAGGTTTTACTGCTAGGCCACAGGCTGAAATAATCAATGGCCTTCAATAAAGTGTYGCAGTCTCTGGGATGGAGGGTGGCAGGAGTCACTCTGTTCCTGCAAAGTGTATGGAGACTAAGTGCTCTCACCCAGGCATCGCGTTTCCCTCCTCCAGCTCTCAAACTGAGGATACACAAAATACAAAAGGACTTGACAAAACACAAAAGATGCTCTAAGAAGCATCATCTTTACAGCTTTATGGAAAGTCCACAAACAGATTCAGGTTTTATTTTGCAGGCAAATCCCTTGCTGTATAATGAACAAGAAACTGAAGCCAGGTGAGCACACCCTGTGCCCTAGCGCTCTTACATAGCTCCCCTTCTCCAGGGAGAATAAGGGCAAGGGGAGAAAAAGAACTTCACAAAACTGCATTTCATGGACACACAGACATTAGCAATTTTACTTAAAAGAAAACTGAGCCAAGGCTGAAGAACAAGCTGCTTTTTGAGATGATATGTGGCAGATCGACACTGTCACTGGCAGCTGTAGAAAGAACCAGCAACCTGGGGTCATGAATTGCAAGTTGTAAACATGAGAGGGGGGAAAAAGGAAGGGGGAGGAAAAGATCAGAGATTAGATCGAAAGGAAACAATAGTCCCAGGTGAATTAAGTGGGACTGGCCAAGTTAGGAAGGTCATTTACAGCTCCTACCAAGTGCCAATGAAGAGTTAAACAGGGCTGCAAGACATTTTGATACTGATTTCTCTCTTGGACTTCAAGGCTTCAGGAGTRAAATGCTTTTAGTTTGAAAAATAAGAAAATATAGATATAAAAAATAGTAGTCTACCCAAGAAGCTGTGGATGGCATATATTGTCTAAATGCTGTAACAGCAAAAGTTGCAGATTTATTGGATTAATACTTTAATAACGTCAGGGTCAACTCATTCACTCTTCTTGAAGAAAAATCCCAAGCAGCTCCATGGACACAAGAACCAACAAAACCTGTTTACTCCAACAGCCTGGCATCTCCTGAGCTGTAAGCTAGATTTTCCTGAAACTGGAGCATTTCTGTTATGTCACTGCCATATGGAATGCCTGGTGTTTAACACTCAAGCTGACGGTTCAAGTGGGCCAAAGATTTCTCTCCAACTTGTCCCACTGCTTTTGAAAACAAAACAAAAAACAAAACAAAACAAAAAAAACCAAACAGCCTTCAAAGAATGCAAGGATTAAAACATTAAAAAAAAAATAAAAGAAAGAAAAAAATCCTTCTCTGGAATTTGGATGAAGTCAGCCATTGAGATCCAAGTTACTAGATACAAGTACATAAGCATAGTTTCTTTAGAAAAAGAAGTAAAATCTCACTGAACACTCTGATAGAAAGCTGTGTTAGAAAACAAGCCACTTTTCTGTGATCCATTTAAGAACAACACCTTTTGAATTTCTCTAATTAGATTATTCCGTCACGAGATTTCACTTATCTCCTCCCGCCCAGTCACAGCCCATGCTCCCGTCTCCTCTCTTGCCCTCCCTGATCAGCCTTCCTCGCTGCTGAGGTGGAATCTCCTCTCCCTCATCTTGCTGCTGCTGCAGCAGGTAAAACTGAGGATCTCCTCCTCAGCCTTGCAAAGATGCAAAACGTTTGAACTGGAGCAACAGCTTCCCCAACCAACCTTCACCTCCTTTCTTTAAAGCAAGCAAGAATTTCTAAAAGGCATTCAGCAGGGCTACAGAATCTAAAAGCAACTGCAATTAATGCTTCCTACATCCCTGATACTTCAGACTGTGTAAGGATCCCCAAAACCTCATGTTTAGGGCACAAAACGCAGGACTTATTTAAACTCAACAGAAGGACAAGGGACAAGATGAAGGCTGTGGAAGCCTAAAGGGTGCAAGAAAGTGCCAGTGAGCACCTGAAAAGGGGAAAAGTAAAAAACTCTGGTAAACTTTACTCTTTTTACCAGAGAGTAAAGACTCTGCTGGTCTGCAACAAGGGGGCTTTGGTTTCATTAGGCCAAAATAAACCAAAAATATATTCCTATTCTCATTTATCTAAAGTCAGCAGTTACTTCTGGAGCCAGCAGCTTCACACCTACCTCGTGCTAGTCAAGTAGCCACTAGCCTGATCTGGGCTCAAACCACATCATTTGCAGTAGTGCTCCACAGTTACGTAAATCCCAGTAATCTCTGGTGGCATTTCCCTTCTTTTTTTAGATGTTTATGAAAATAGGSCACTGTGAGTACAGCCCCATGCTGTCTTGTGTCAGATGGGCAGTGACCACAGCAGGAAGAGGAGAGTGATGCCTTTTGTAAGGAAGAGCTCATCTGGACTCAAAGCAATTCTGAATGAAAGCGAACATCACCCAGCAGTTAAATACTTTACCAAAAGGTTCAGTTTGCAAAGCATTTTGCTTCACAGAACAGCTTGCTGGCTTGGAGGTTGGACTAGATGATCTCTAGAGTTCCCTTCCYGCCTTAATGACTCTGTGATTCTGTATGATTCTCCTTCTTTCTTGCCCACTGGTAAGAAAGTGCCAGTTCCCACATAATTCCTAGAATTACTGGTCATACTCTTTAAAACCACCAGAAAATGTGTCGGGGCAGCTGGAGCTGTGCTGAGAGGAAGAGGATGACACGAAGGACATCTCTATTCAGATGCAGTGGAAGTGCAGCAGACACGGATAGAGAAATTTGAGTTAGTTGACAGGGCGAAAGGGAGCAGCTGTTAGAGAGCAGAGGAGAGCCCAAGTGCAACCGTGGGATAGGATTAGAAGATTTGCRAGGCTTCGGCCTAACTAGCTTATGTTCTCTCTGCAAAATAGCTGGGTCACCAGCCCAGGCTGAGCTGAGCTAAGAGTTCAACCTTCCCTCTCACTCAGCATTTCCAGCTGGAAAATACACTGCGTATCCATCACCGGGTGGAGGAGAGGAGAGGGGGCAACACAGCTGCTTTGTGGGCAGAAGAGCAGTAGTTCTGGAGTAGAGATGGCAGGAATGTCCAGGATGGTGGAGCCGGATCAAGTAGGAAGTTGATGTGCATGCCCCAATACGAGCAACACAGTGTGAGGCAAGGATTATAAACTACTTTTCTCTTCCATGAGCTTACCTTCTATAAATGGCAGAAAGCAGGCACTAATGCATCACCCCTTGTGTGTTCACTGAGTATTTCCAAGGAAGTCTTGAAATGCTTCTTTGAATAAAATGTACACATCGTGCAGTAAGTCATGAATGTGGCATTCTGAGAATGCCTAGGACCTGTAAACAGACCTTTAACTTGGCTGGAAARAAATGCTTCACATTAAAAGCAGTAACAGAAACTGCCTGGAAATCAAGAGTAGAGCAGTTAACTATTGTTGCTGTTGATTTCTGAAGCTACTGTGATAAAGGCTGACAAAACAGGACAAAAAGTAAGTATAATCCATTCTGCAAGCCCGCAAAAAGGTGAAAATGAGGCACAGAGAGCATTCAGGACACTGGCCTGCTGCTGCCAGAAATYGACCTCAAACATTTTGGACACTGCTCAGCCTCTAGCAGCGGTCCTCTGACCCTACAACTACAGTGTTACTACTGTTGGGTGCTCCTGGGAGACTATCACTATTTAAGGTTAACCCCAAAGCAGTAGATTTATCTTAAAATAAAAAAACACGTCTTTATTTTCACACAAATGATAGTATAATGTATCATCCTAACATATTCCAACAGAATTCTGGAAGGAAAATCCTGATGTCATGACATTTCCATCAAAAATTAAATGTTTACTTTAGCCAGATGTCAGTTAATATGTCAGTTTAAGCATAAACTACAGAAATTAATGGCACCCAATCCATAATGCAGCCAGAACGTGCATCTACATAACTGCATACCTAGAACTGGATACCTCTAGAGGCTGGGAGCACAGCAAGGCCAGAGGTTTTCCCGGGAAGCACGGCAGGGTCTGCCCAGGCTCAGCTCCATTCCCAAGGCCAGGGGCCCCCCCTGCTCTGCGAGGAAGGAGTCCCTAGCAGGACCCACATCGCCCACCCACCCACCGTGTGGGTCTCCCCACGCCGTTTCGCTCCCACTCGACACTCCCTTGCACCTTCTCGCTGCTGGGGGCTCGTGGTTGGGGCCCGGGAACAACCTGCAGGGTCACAGGGTGTTTCCACAGAGGGAAAACTCCCCGGGATGCCTGCATTCGCTGCGAGCCCGAGGGCACGTGCGGGCGCTAAGCACAGAGTCTGCTGGCGCCCGGCGAACGCGGCCCCGACGGCGCGGCTCGCACGCCCAGCGCGAGGTCAGCACGTTCCGTGGAGACCACGGGAGCAGCAGCCGGGACCCGTGGAGACGGGAATCCGGCCGGGCTCTCAGCACAGGGCCAGCACACAAGCCGGCACACACACAAGCAGGGAAGGCTCCTCTCCWGGACCTGCAAAGAGGCTGGAATTCCACGCCGAGCGATGCGGACAGTGGGCGCATCCAAACGCAGCTCCTGCATCTGCAGGGAGACTCACCTCGAGTTTAGAAAGGCCAAAGCGGCTCCTAATATCCAGCAGCCCCTCCTCAGTGRGAAGGCACACAAGGATTTTATTCTGATTATGCTAACAGCTGGGTGAAGCAAGCTGCTCAAAAACCTGTCAGAGGCTGGAAAAGGCACAGAATGGCACAAGCAAAAAAAAACCCAAATCTGCACCACATAAGTTACTGACAGAAAGGCTATGGGGGTAGCAATTTCTTTCAAAAAAGAAAAAAGAAAAAAGAAAACAAGCAGCAATTAAGTCAGTTAACAACTTCAGGGTATTTTAGGGCACATATGGTATCATGACAGAAACATTAATCCTCCAAACTCCACTGACATAATCCTTACCAAAGGCAAACAAAGACCTTCTTCTTGGAGAAGTGTGGAACTAAAAGGCAGAGCACTGAGCCTGCTGAAATGTACAGAATCCCAACCATCAGCATGCATTAAATTAACTACAGGGAGCTTATGCACTACCCCTCCTGTCTGGAAGAAGCTACAGAACAAGAAAGTCATTAACATTTTAATGAGGCTGGGATGGCAGGGCCCTAAGCTGGAAAAATTTTGCTTCCAGGGGATGTGCAGAGAGAGGGGAGTGGAGGGGGACAAAGTCACTCCAGGAAACCTCTGTGGGATGAACAGCCTGGCTAGGAGCCTTTTCAAATTCCTTGGGTTTTCAAATAAGAGGCACAGGCTTTGGAGAGAAGGAGGCTTAAGGGCCCTGCCAGCCAAGGCTCGAGGAAACAAACTGCAGAAACTTGAGTGTTTCTTCCTTGCTTCTTCTCTGAATCGCAGCCTGGGTGAAACTGCGAGCCCGTCCCAAAATGCCTGAGAGCTGTGGGAAAGCGCAGGGCACAGGGCACTGCTCGCTCTGCCCGGGCGCTCTCTCTTGTGCCACCTSGAGCTGGGCTACACAGTCCTGCCCAGCCCTCATGCCAGGAGCTCCCACRGGCGCCGAGCACATCCCAGGAGCCTCCTTTCTCCTGTTTCCAGAAGGGGGAGCACGGTCAGACCGGTTACGGAGCTCTTGGCACAACCTCAGAGCAGGGGACATCAGGTAAGGGCACCACCATGTCACCTTGAGGTGCTCCATGCTGCTACCTTGTTCTCTTAGCTCAGCTTTCCTGCCCTCTGCTATTCCCATCCTTGATTCACCCCTTCAACCTTCGCTCAAACAACAGGCTCTTCCAGGCTGGAAGAGAACAATCGCAAACAATCCAAGAAAAGTTTAACATGATATGGCTCCCTACCTGCCCCAAATCCTTCCCCCTCTATATCAATAAGACTCTCTTAACTCATCCCCACTAAATTTCTCTTCCATACACCCCCCAGTGAAAGGCATGATAAGAGACACAGAGAGAACATAAGAGAATGGGAGTTTATAGCTGCTGAAAATTGTACAGCTTTGCTTAAAAGCATCTTCAGAGTCCTATAGTCAGTTACTAACAAAAAACTTCTATATAGCATACTACTAGAATATACTAACTAATCTTGGGCATTAAAAAAAATGGAGAATTTAGGAAAGCCCTGTTCCAGAGTCTCCCTGTTTGCTCCTTTGTGAGAGCCACAAGCTGGAGACACAGCCATGGCAGCCAGTGCTGCATCTGCACAGGCATCCCGAGCTGGAGGTCCTGCCAGAAGGGATCCCACCGCYGGGGTGGCACCTACCACTGCCCAGAACGTGGCTGGCCTGGGAGGTGACCGCCAACACAGCCGGCAATGGGAAAGAAAGGACAATGGGGAAATGGAAGCACTGCATTTCAATCCCCTTCCTCCTCCTCCTGTGAGGAGGTGTTAAAACATAAAGGGCTGCTCCTGGACACGGGTTCCTACATGAATTAATCTCTGGAGGAAGGAAAATACCCAGAACTGAAGGCGATTAGCGCACTAGAGCGGCAGCTAAAACAACAGAAAAGGGAGAACAAAGAGCTCCTATTTCCCCCGTTCYGATGGCACCGCCGCGCTTCCCGCTTCCCTGCGGCCTGAGGAGCTGCGCTGTTCTGCTGTGTCTGAAAGGAGCACGAGGGTTCCTAGCTCTGCTAAGCTGTTTGTTCCTTGGAAAAACAACAACAAGCACCGAGCAGTGAACAGGAGAAACCTTTGGAAGGCTGTGGATCTAACGTATTGGGATCAAAGCGCGGAGCTAAGGACCAAAAATGGCAAATGCCCCAAATTCCATGTGAGAATTTCCCCTGCAGCACTCCATATGGTGCACTCTTTTGCTTTTCATTTGGAGAGCCAAAGGAGTTGTAGACAAGCAGAACATGATTAGAGAGGGGAAAGAAATCAGTCATCTCCCCTCATGGACCCACTGTGCCCCCTCACAGGGTGTGTGTCTTTGTGCTTAGCTTGAAGAGTCACGTCGCACAACAAGTGTGACAGGATGAAGCAGAGGGCAGCTCTATCAGTCACCTTCAGCAGTGAACCACGGAGAAGGGAAAATAATGCAATAAAATGGGTGATTAACACTGAACCTTGGATCTAGGAAAGAAATCGCTTCCTGAACCTCGTGTTAGTCCAAGGCATCACTTCAGAAAGCACTTCCTTGTGCAGTAACTTCTAATGACACGCACGGACCTACCCAGGCACAAGCGTTCACACCATCTGCTCTTGCTTCAGCTGAGCTCTCACGCCAGCCCTCAAGCCAGGCTCACAACAGTTCATGTGGCTCTGATCCATCGGCTCTTTTGCAGCTAGTTATTCATTAGCAAAGGGAATTACTGAGCCAACACAGTATTTCCTAGTGTATAAGGTCTGTCACAGACGGCCCTGGTCTCAGCCAAAGTGGGTAGCCAAAACACTGAATCAATTAATGCTCATGTATTGCTGAAGTGATTTAACTGATGTGTTTATTCTGTCTCTCAGATTGTTTCTCTTCAGCTTTCTTCTCTTACAAGGTTTTGTAAATGTGTATAAAGTTATACGGTACACAGAAATCTTTAAACAACTGCCTAGACCTGTTACACTTCAGCAATTACTCCATCAGATAAAGATGGCATTAAAACCATTAGACAAATAAAGGAAAGATGCAAAACCCAGGTTGTTACAGGACAGCAAAGTGACTCCTGAATATTCTTCCGTGGCAAAGAGTCAAGGAGAAGCAAAACCACAAAGAAGAAAACACTTCCAGTTTAACTGTTCTTTTTTTTTTTTTTTCTCCCAATATTCAATATTCTCAAATCTCTCTTCTATTGACAGACAAGCACAACCCAGCTCCCTCTGCCCACCATCCCCAGAGAGCATTTTGTGCCTATTCACTGAATATAAGGCAAAAATAGCTGGCAGTTGCTCCACTTTGGTAATGCTGTTTCTAGACCACTGGGTCACAAGGCTGCTTAAAGGTGACCCATCAGGCTCTGAATATTCTTCTAGGTTCCCCAGACTACAGAAAACAGTAAGAACCAAGCGACTTTCACTCCATCACTGCTTGGAACAATATAAGCAGTGGCAACTGAAGCCAACATTACAACAGAACGACAAATCCGTGCAGTTTCCAACAGTAACTTTTACAAGGCAATTACTTCCAGCCTTCTTCTCTGAACCGAGCTCTGGAAGAGGCAATCAGAACAATTCCTCTTCTGAAAGTACAAGTAAGAATTAGCAGCTTGCCCTAAGTGCAACCAACCAAATCCCTACAAAGGAAGGCACCCCAAGCTGGACCTCTGACCCCTGGGCAGCTCCTTCTGGACAGAAAGGAGCTTTATCCTCTATTTTGTTCTTTTCGGTTCAAATATTTGTTCTTTTCTTGACTTCTAGACATTTAAGRGAGCTTGGGGAAAGAAATCTCCGCATGACAAATACACCTGAAGAGACATATACACATATAAAAATAGGATTTAAAGCGGTCTTTATAGGAGAAAATAAAGGAGCCTCTCAGGCAGACGAGAGCCAAACAATATTTTGTTACTGTATTTCTATCACCAGCTCTCTTCGCTCTTCCCCCCTCATCTAGAACTACAAGCAAACCTGGGCATAACACAGAAGAGCATTTTACAGGACACATATCACAACCTCAGGGACAGAAAGACTCTATTGACTCAGTTTTATAGATCATGCCATTCAGCGGCAGAGAATCAAACATATGAACCTCTCAGCTTACCATTTCGAGATAAATCAAGTTCCACCAGCTGCATGAAATTTGCTATTTCTGGAGGCAGTCGCTGGATTTCGTTATCACTAAGTCCTAGTTTCCGTAACTTTACAAGTTGGAAGAAAGGCTGAAAGGAAGAAAAAAAAATCACATTAGAAAATTATCATATTATCACATTAGAAAATTATCATATGTAATTATGATAAAAGATAAACAACAATGCAATGTAAAAATTCAACTAGAGGCTGATTTTCAAGATTTAGGTTACATGAAGTTACCGCTTGGAAGCGGTTAGGCAGACCTCTTTCAAAACTGCATCAAAACAAACATTTTAATTTTTACTGGTATACAGACTATTAGCTGTRGTTTGCATAAAATGCAAATTTATTTTAAAAGGGGCAATCTGCAAAGTTATCTATTAAAGATCACAGCAGACACATTCTAGTGAAATCCAAAGTATTCACTTCAAATCCATAAATCAGTAGGGTAATTAAAAGCATCCTAATTATACACCTGGGCTCATTAGGAAGTTAATGCAGATAGAGACTTCTAAAGGATGATCCAGAAAAGCCACACTGAGGGGGTGTCAATATTTTCTTTTTCACAGGCAAGTGCATTAGCCAGTTAGGTTACAGAGCCAGTTCCCCTCAGGATTTCTCCTTCTCTGGCCTCATAAATCTCATGTTCCTGTCTGGGGGGTGGCCCAGTTTTGGGAGGACTAATAAAAGCGGACTATAAAACAGAACACAATTTCATGTGTTGCGAACCTGAAGAAGAACCAAATCCGGACRTGTCCAAGTCAGGTTCTCCAGCCTGCTACGTAGGCCACGGCCTCTGGGGCCTTGATCCAAGAGCGACAACAGGGCGACCGTTCGCCTCAGGTGAGCGGAAGGGAGCCCAAAAGGGGCTCCCCGAAGAGCTGGGGCGCTCCCGGCCTGGCGCACAAGGCACGTGGGAGCCACGAGGCAGCTGCAGGGGCCAGACCCGTTCTGGGGATCTCCAGGGAGGGAGACTCCATGACCTCTCCGGGCAGCTTGTTCCAGGGCTCCGTCACCCTCACAGTCAAGAAGCTTTTCCTCGCACCTGACTGTTCAGGCATTTAATGCTACACTGAGGCCCTGTGCATCTCATTCACTAGAGGCACCTGGGTGAGCGTCATTCCCAGGGCTGCTTCTTCACAGAATTGCAGAATGTTCAAGGTTGGAAGGGACCTCTASAGATCATCTAGTCCAACCTTCCCGCTCAAGCAGGCACACCTAGAGCACGTGGCACAGGGTGGCGTCCAGSCGGGTTTTGAAGAGCTCCAAAGAAGGAGGCTCCACAACCTCCCTGGGCAGCCTGTTCCACTGCTCTGTCACCCTCACAGGAAAGAAGTTCCTCCTCACCTGGAGACGGAACTTCCTGTGTTTCAGCTTGCACCCATTACCCCTTGTCCTATCACTGGTCACCACTGAGAAAAGCTTGGCCCCCTCCTCCCTACAATCTCCCTTCATGTACTTATACATGGTAATAAGATCCCCTCTCAGCCTTCTCTTCTCCAAGCTGAACAGGCCCAACTCACTCAGTCTCTCCTCATACGAGAGAAGTTCCAGTCCCTTAATCATCTTAGTTGCTCTCCGCTGGACCGTCTCTAGAAACAACACGTCCCTCTTATACTGGGGTGCCCAGAACTGCACMCAGTACTCCAGGTGCGGCCTCACGAGAGCTGAGTAGCGGGGCARAATCACCTCCTTTGACCTGCTGGCAACACTCCTCCTGATGCAGGCTAGGATCCCATTGGGATCCCTTGGGATCTGAAGAAAAGGCATTCCTTTTCTTCAGAAAGCTTTCAGGGCAGCACRAAGGTGATTGATAGTAAGTTTGGGATATCCATTAGGTTTGATTTTCTGGAACCCTTTCTTGGAATTTAGTACCTCCATCCTTTTTTTTTTTGACAGTTTTTTTCCTCACAGGCTGGAATCTGTGCTCTGAATGTCACTTGTTTCTGTGCCAGATGGGTGTGAAAAGGGGCAGCAAGATAAGCATCTTACTGGGGCACGAGGTAAAAACAGTGTCTTATGAATCCGTGTTATGATACAGGTTTTGCCTTGACTTGCCCATCGTATGCCTAAGACGATAAAGTTTTAAGCACAAGATCCTGCAACTTCAGCACCATTTTTTTCAACATACATTGCCATTCCTTGCCACAGAAATGTAAAACATAACTAAAATAATGTGTTTTCTCTCTCAAAAAAAAAAATTCTTTGTGGTAAATAAAATGGATACAGCTCTGAAGAGTTTACAAATATTCATCAGATAAAAGAGGCACCTTTTTTTTGAGTCAGAATGGCACCTCCCCAGCGCCGGCTTTCAACATATTGAAAGCCTCTGAGAGAAGTTGACCTTGGTGGCCTAGATGATCTACACGGGTCTCTTCCTCAACCAGACTGTGATCCTGTGATTTAACTGTTAATATAATGAAGCTAAGAATCCACCAGAAGCTTAAAAAAAAACACGTAAAAAATACTTTTTTTTTTTTAATGTCCGGTAGGAATTCACTCCACAGAAAAAAAGGTGGCAATCTGCCTGCCAACACCATCCAAAATAAACATTGGACAAAGGTGCTGGAAAGCTATCTCGCTGCACAGTTTTCCTCTGTCAGCTTTGGCTGCTAAACTATAAGACAGTTATAAATATTGATGTTCTAAAAATCTTTTCATACACAAGAGCTGTCTTTGCCAGAGATACTTTGCAACAGCAAATGAGAAGAGATGGCAGGAACATGTTGGAAAGTCAAAATGATCATGTAAAAGCTGTTAAGACATGAGCATCCCAAGGAAAGCCCTTGCCTCACCCTGCGTCAGCAGTGTATAGATTTGCTGGATGTGCAACACAGCTGTGTGCCACAAACAGGAAAACAAATCACRCAATATTCAAAGACATGCCTCTTTCTGTAACAGGCTACTTAAAAATAATACTGGGATTTTTATTTCTATTTTGTGTAACAATTTTGAATGAATGACACCATGTTGCAAATAAAATCAGAAGCTGCAGTTAACTCCTTTGAACCTCTTGTTTTGTTTTTTCTTTAAATGATGAACTAAATCGCTCGTGTGTTTAGTAGATCTCATTTCCATTTCAGCTGTTTTTCTTTCTTTATCCGAAGCAGACGCTTAATGCTCTCAAAAAGCTACCAGAGGGTTAACCTATAGCTCCTTTTTGCCTCACTTGTTTTACCTCTCAGGGAGATCACAGAGTATATGGAGTATAAGAGTATATGGAATACAGTGCAACAACTGTAAATATATATACCAATATGCTTTGCATACAYGTTAAGCATAAACATATTTCTAATGTATCAAAGAGAGGCCAGTTGCTGTTGGAAAACTCTGAGACAAGCAGGCTGCCCAGGGAGGTTGTGGTGTCTCCTTCTCTGGAGATCTTTCAAACCTGCCGGCATGCCACCCTGGGCTCCATGCTCTGGGGGTCCCTGCTGGAGCAGGGGGGTTGGACTGGATGATCCCTAGAGGTCCCTTCCAACCTCAGCCATTCTGTGATTCTTTGAATGCAAGTGCAATCCAGCTGCTGCTGAGCYCAACAGAGGCCAGAGCAGAACATCCACCCAGCGTGTTGTAATAGTAGGTTTCAACTGCAGACCCAACTTGTCTGCAAGTATTTTGGCAACACTTTTAATGATGCTCAACTTATCTGGGCCAATTAATGGCGCTTCAATGAGACAAGCACTTCCATGAGCATCAGCACTAAAGAAACCTACAGCCTCCTATTTGCTGGCAATTTTCCAGCCTCCAAATGAAGCGTTCTTGCAATTTAAGAATTGAAGATTGCAATACTTGCAATTTAAGAATTGTAGTCTCATATGTGATTTTTCTAAATCACACCTTGAAACAGAGCCTTTTTCTCTCAGGAAAAGAGATCAAGTTGCTCTCTCCTACCTAATCCCCTATTTTTTTAAATCTTCAATGCAACAAAGCTGAATTGATGTTGGCAAATGGGAGGAAAAAGAAGACATGAGTGAGAAACCTACTGAAAAGCACAGACAGACAACATGATCCCAAATTTCTTTTTTCATTGTTGTTGTTGGATCAGTAGAACTCAAAATTTTCTAGCTGGACAAGTGGCCAAATCAGTACAACAGGCTAACAAAATAAGAAACACAGGAATCATGAAAACAAATTTTGTGAATATCTGCAAATAAAGCTGTTTTCAAGAGACGACCACAGATATGTCAAAGTCTAAGCTTTTAAGGACTGCACAGGAAAAAATGGTGTTAGATTTAAGCAGTTGTAAGGAAGTTTCAAGACGCAGTTCACTACCTAGTCCGGCTTCTTAAACAACATCTCTACTTCCCTTATTTCGCAAACCTCAAACTTGATAAAGTGACACACATMGATTTAATTTTAGTTTAACTCCTGATTTGCATTCCTGATTCAAATCTTGCTTGAGGCTTCATTTTCTTCTCCTWTATCATAAACCATATCGATGGGAAGGCCCTCACTTCTTCATTTCCATCTACCTGTTACCTGTCTTCTCTCCGTACCTGGATAGCTGAAGACACTAAATCAGTCTCTGCTTTTACACTGCCTCAGAAAGAGTTCAGAGCAAGTGAGAGGCGTTTAATAACAATGGTTCACACACATACCCTGTGTTTATGAGAACAGAAAATGCAAAGAGGGCAGGGCAAACATTTCCCCATTCCTCATCACTCTTCCCTCCCTTTGAAAAAAAAAACATAGCAGGGGAAAGTCATCCACAGTCCACTCTTGTAAAGAATATCCAGAGTATCCACGGCCAAGATAGAGCACCAGGGCTTCTAAGAGGCATTTAAATGCCTCTGGCCACTGATTCTGATGGGATTTCAGACATTTCTCCCAACGCTTTATTTAGCCACCAGCCTTAACAGCCTGGAGCTACCCAGCAGCGGCCTACCCCAACCACGGCCATTTTTGCCCTCGGGAGTAGGAGTAACGGAGTTTGCCTTCCACTCAGGCACAAGGGCTGCAAATAACTTGAGCAGAGCTCCCTGCCTGGGCTGCAGCACTGAACCTTGCTGCCCCAGAACCCACGCGGTGCCTCCGGTCACTAACGCGGGCGCACAGGGAAGCGGGCGCAGAGGGAAGCGGCGCTGAGGGAAGCGGCGCTGAGGGAAGCGGCGCCGGGCACGTGAGACGCGCACACCTTCCTCTCGACACATATGCTCCACGGTTAATGAAATACCTGCGAAGCTGCCTCCTGCTGCAGATTTATGAAGTGTGAAATGAATTCCAAGTAGCCTCCAGTGAAGCCCAGCTTAGGGCTCTGTGAACTTGGCATCAAGCAGAAGGTCCCTTGTCAACATCAGGAGCCTCCATGTCACTCCACCCCCTGCTTTCAAGCAAGGGCAGGCACCGCTCAGGAGAGGAACAGGGTTTCACAAACACTGATCCTTCCTGTTCCACCATCTTTTTATATACAAAATACCAAGCAAGATACATAAAAAGTTTTTGAAGGCGGGGACTGTTCCACAGCTGATGCCTCTAGCCGCTGGTCTTAGCCGCAGTTGATGGTTTTCCTTCGCAGGAAAGAGGCTCACAGCAGGACCAGGTCTCGTATCCCGTACCCAGTGTCCCGTATCCCATGTCCCAGAGGCAGGGCCTGCGGCACACAGCAGGCTGCCCGTTTCTTACATGACAAGCCAGCAAAAATACAATCACCCTACGCACCCACTCTGCATTTTCTGTGTGTTTCATGGCAAAATTCGAGCCCATTTCAGATATCTGGCTTGCTGAAAGGTGGTTTGAAACTGTAGCTTGAAATAGGCTGAACTGTACTTTGGTCTTGACCCTATCATCAAGTTTGTCATCATGAATAGCAGCATCACTCAGACATTCAATAGAGAACAGTCCCGCTCAAGCCCATRTGAAACATTAATGAAATGACTGCATTTCGGGACAACAGAAAGGATTAATGAAAGATCACAGTTCGTGATGCAAATCCTGGAGGCATGTGATCTGAAAGAAGGATCCGACAAAGAAAGAGAACCGGCCTTTGCACCTGCTCTCTCCCCTCCAGTGGATGCTTTAAAGCTTGATGTGAAGGATCAGTTATGCAGAAGGGAAGARCGGGAAAGGGTCTGCAGGAGACAGCAAAGACCATAGCTGATGCTTCACAGAGGCTCCTAGTCAACATCCACCSGCTCTGTTTCTGGCCCCTGTTTTCAAAGCACCTGCTGTTTTCTGAACTCCAGTCAATGGCAGCCCGATTCCAGGTCCAGCTCCAGGCTGCTTCACTGTTCCTTTTTAAAAACAAAGAAGGGAATACTTCAGAAAAAGAAGATACTACAGCATTGAGTCAGAGCGCTGCTCCACTGAGCAATGCACTCAACACAGGCTGCCTCATGCTGTTTTCGGGTAGGGTAGGATTTACTTTATGTCAATTAATCAGAGGCAATAAAGGTTGAAAGAGCATCTGATGTCAGTCGTCAGTGCATAGCGGAGGGAGGGAATAACTCTACCTTTATGAGAGGCCAGAAAGCATGTGCAGATTCATTGCAGTTAAATGCATTTGCTGTTTGGATAAAGAAAGTATTTTCCCATCAATAAGCACCACTGCATTTTTCCAGTATGCAAAGTAAAGCTGTTGGCAAAAGGTAACTTCTTTTTTTTTTTTTTAAGAACAACTGATAAAAGTGGAAACAAACCTCCATGTACACCATCAAAATTTTAGAACTACAGATGCGTAATCTCTGCTCATGAGCCTTGTCCTATGTGTGTCTGTACATCGTGCAAAGGAGGGGATGCCATCATTTTACTGCAGCAATATATCCTCCACAGAAAAAAAAAAAAAGTAAAAGGGACATAACCACCCATTACCTTCTTCCCAAATGAGTAAATCTCAGCTGTTACTAAGCAGGATGATCTGGCCACARAAATTCAGTGTTAGAAAATATAGTGGCCCGAGCAGACCTCAAAGAAACGTGACAAAAATCTTCTGAATGGTCTCACGGCCATTGACAGGGAAATTTGATCCATAGAGGACAAGAGAATAATTTCTTCCCCTGCTCCAAGGGGAAGAGAGCTTCCAAATATGACATCAAAAGGCACAGTATTTTCTTCAAGGTTTAAGCTGTATAAGAGAAAAATATGAAAGCGAACAGATAAACTAAGATATTTATCTAATAGAGAGCCTTCAGCACAGTGTTCTGTATTTACAAGGAGGTCATCATAGTGATCCAATGTCAGTTTTCAACAAAAGATCATTTATTTTAATAATTCTCAGTTCAAGCATACATTACAGACTTGTAATAACTGCCTATGTTCACAAATGGCTTTACAAGAGAGAAACATTCTTAAGACACTGAAAAGTTGCAGATTTTTAAAAAATTCAGTATTTGACATTATGTTTGTCATTCTGAGCAGCATTACTTGATCAAACTTCCAGTAAAATTACCTTCCATCGACACAGCCTCAGTGCTTGTGCATACTGTCTACATGGACTTCAGTTTTGCAGTTACATAATTAACTTTATGATAGTAACTAAGAACACAAGCTTGTTGAGCTCTTACAGTGAGAATTTCTTCAAGCACTTACAGCAAGATGTGCAAAAACACCATGACAGTATCAGTGCTGCAAGCAAAAATTCAACTTCTGCAGGTGCACAGAGGGTGAAAAACATGACTTAATTCTATTTGTAGCATTGGGGGACATGACACTAACTGCTGAAAACAAGTGAAATCCTTGAAATGCTGCCTTATGGTCAACACGCTGTCCACCAGGAATCTTAGATGCTATTCTGCACAGCTGCTTTCCAAAGCTGCTGGTTGGGCCCTGCCTCAGGGCAGGACTTTGCCCTTCCCTTTGTGGAACTTCATGAACTTCCTCTCTGCTTGTTTCTCCAGCCCCTCTAGGTCTCTCTGATTGGCAATCACGTAGTGCACCAGCCACTCCTCCCGGTTTTGTATCACCTACAAACTTGGCAAGGGTGCATTCARTCCCATCATCTGTGTTATTAATGAAGATGTTAAGCAGCACTGGAGCCAGTATTGACTCCTGGAGTGCTCCACTAGTGACTGGCCTCCAGCAGACTTCATGCCACTGACCACAACCTTCCATGCCCTGTAGTCATTTCTCAATCCACTCAACTGTCAACCTGTGTAGCCTGCGCCTGAGCAGTCTGTCCAAGGCAAAGTGACAGGAGACAGTGTGAAAAGTATTACTCAAGCTGAGATAAATGGTGTCTAAGTTGAGATAAATGGTGTCTATTGCTCTCCCCTCACTCACCAAGCTAGTCATTACAGAAGGCAGGTGGGTTAAGCACAGTTTCACACTTCTGCTTTGTAAATCCAGGCTCACTACTCCCAGTAACCTTCTTGTCCTCATATATTTGGCAATACAGACAAGATCGTTTGCTTCATCACCCTCCAAGGGTTAGAGAGAAGCTGACCTGCCTGTAGTCACCCAAGTCTTCCTCCTCGGCTTTTTTGAAGGCTGCAGTGACATTTGTTTTCTTCCATTCCTCAGGAGCCTCCCTGAATTGCCATGATCATGAAAAGACTATCAAGATTAGCCTCACAGTGACGTGAGTCAGCTCCCTCATACTCTYCAATGTTGCCATCAGGTCCCAGGAACCTCTGTACATCCAGTTTGTTTAAATGTTCCCTAACAGATCCACCAMGGGTAGCTCTTCCTCGCTCCAGTCTCTCCTTGTGTGCTCCTCAATCACATGTGTCAGGAAGTTGCCRTCAAAGCCCTCCAGAAACCTTCTGTCTGCTAGTGTCCTGTTGTATTGTCCATTTTGGAATGACTGAAGTCCTCCACAAGGACCAGGACCTATGAAGGTGAGACTTTTTCCACTTGTCTGAAGGCCTCATCTACTTCTCGATCACAGCAGTCTACAGCCAACATCCACTACAGACTCATCCATGTCCTTCTGCCCACTAATTCTAGCCCATGACCTCTCAGCCTGTGCAGCCAGAGCTCTGCACATTCCAGCTGCTCTCTTGAGTAAAGGGCARTTCCCCTTCCTCGCTTTCCTGGCCCACCCCTCCTAAAGAGCCGTTATCCGTCCGTTACAGCACTCCAGTAATGGGTGCCACCGTGTTGCTATCATCCCAATGAGATCTAAATTTACAAAAGGAAATACAGTTTCTAGAAGTTTACATCTTAAGAAGGGAAGATTACAACCTGCAAGTGCAAACTGCAGAGGTATTACATCGTTTCACTGGAGATTGCTGGACACAGACCACTTAAGTATCTTTCACAGTTATATTCCATCAAGATGGGAACTCTAACAGAACAGTCAATTTTTCATTTAAATTCCTGAGACGAGGTGTGGAATGGGAAGAACACAGAGGCCTTTTCTGAAGGAGTTTTCACAAGATTTCAGTTCTGGTAACAGCACCTTTGATCTCAACACCACACAAAATAGACAGAGATTCTGCACAGGGTGCAACAACTTCTTGTTGGCCTCTTTGGTAGAAACTGGGACACAAGAGGTAGTCGGTGCTTAGCCAGGTCTCTTAGGGAAGAGGTCTCACATCCACTACGGAACTTGAAAGAGAAGCATTAGCATTTAACACCAAAAAAGAAAATTACAGATGACAGATATGATTATGGGTAAGCTCAAACAGAGAAGTGAAATGATTCAAAGTTACATCAAATTAAGCATACAATGCTACATGGAAATAATTGCCAAGAGAAGAAAAAAAAAAATCAGCAGACTTTTAAGCTTAACTAAGCGCATCAATAAAATCTTGCATTGCTTTGTGCCATTTGGAGTTCTCACATAGACAAAGCCTGCTCCAAATCTCTCACAGCAAAGCGGCCTTCATCCTTTGAGTCAAACAAATGAATAGCACAGCAAGACAAGACAGCAGCCAGGCAAGAGTTATAAGCTAGTTCCACTCCTCASCAGTGCAGAGAGCACTAATTATTTCGTATAGAAGCTGAAATATAATATTGCACTCAAAGGTTGGTAAGAAATTACCACTTTCTACAAAAAAGGGAATGCAGAGATCCTGTTTTCCACTGCAAAACCCTGCAGAGAGAAACTAAGCTGACAGGATGCAGTGGCCCTTAAATTATAATGTACAGGAGTAGCAGACTACATTTAACCAGCTAGAGACTGATCTATCGATTTGAAAGTATCTTTTTTTTTCTTTCTTTCTTTTAACTCTGACACTTTTCACTAGAGAAGCTATTGAAATACATCATGAGAACAGGTTGTTTTCTTGTATCAAAGCAATTTTCCAGAAAGCCTAATCTTCCGYGAGGTAGAGCTTTTAAGCTACAACAAATTATATGCTACACACTGCAGCGTGAGTTGAAATAACTTCCAAGTCCTCACTCATTCCGATCAGGAAATTAATAATAATAAAAAAGGCCTGGGTTTTGAAAAAGCACAAATTATATTTTCAAGTGAGTGTCTGTGAACACTGCTGTGAATACGTATTGGTTTTTTTCCAATTGAGTCATATACACCAAATATTCAGTAGAAACAACTGGACTATTTCACATCCAAAGGAGGAGGAATAACTTTCTAAACAAGAGTCACACTCCACGCCTGGCGCTATCCAAGTCTTTCCTTTTGAGACTGAGGAGTTCAGCCTTTGGATTTGTCTTGTGAAGCAGAAGTGGTGAAAACCCCACAGACAGCTGGAGATCACTGTTCTGTGGGAAAACAGACACATCTGCCAAGAAAGGAGACAGAAGTTTCCACCATATTGTGGAAAACCAGCAAACTTTGCAGCCCTGCCCCATCCTGAAGGAAGGGGAAGAGGACAAGATGGAATCAAGAAGGGGAAAGAGCAGAGTGCAAAGGAGGAGAGGTCTGTGAGGGCAGTCAAGAATCAGTCA
This sequence comes from Nothoprocta perdicaria, assembly GCF_003342845.1. Classification (NCBI taxonomy): domain Eukaryota; kingdom Metazoa; phylum Chordata; class Aves; order Tinamiformes; family Tinamidae; genus Nothoprocta; species Nothoprocta perdicaria. The sequence continues at coordinate 1,199,901 of NW_020454550.1, forward strand.
CAGCAGGAACAGCAGAGGAAGCAACGGATCAGAAACACAAGGCACAAGAAGCTGTTTAGGTTGGAGGAAGTAAGCAAAGTCCTGGAACATCAAGGATGGGGCAGGCAGGGAAAGCACTTGGGTGGACGGCAAGGACTCTGAGAAGCTAGTGGTGAATGCAAGGCAAGTTTCTGCTGARGTTTTCTGTCACTTAATTGGGGAGGGAAGAAAATGGAGACTCAGGGATTAGGGCAAAGTGTTTGAGGAGGTCTGTGAGACCAATCAAGAGTACTGAAATGGGAAACCAAAATGACCACAAATTGATATTTATATATATATATATATAAAATTGATATTTATATATATATATATATAAAAAAAAAATACTTGTAAGCGAGTGTGCAAAGAAAATGAGTAACCTGCATTCCTGAGAGGCTAAAAGATTAGTAAAAAGTACATATATGTAGGGAAAGGGGGTCAGAGAAACTGAGTTAGCCCATATTCGTGTGTGTGTTAAGGCTTAAGAGAGCAAGAWGAGGGGAACAGCTAGCGGAAGGGGTAGCAAGGCTTTATCTTTCTCTGCTTTGTGGCCATCTCTTTTCAAATGGTCTCTCTCCTCGGCCCTGCTCCCCCTGCATTCACTCCACGCATTTTGGTCACCCAGCACAACAACAACAACAAAAACAAGGTTATTCTTTCAAAATAATTCAAGCCTATTCTTTGTTTCTCCTCTGCTAGGGAAGGTTCAGAGGACTCAGGTAACGTACAACATAGCAGTATTGCTCAGCTGTGTCTTTCTACCAGTCCTGTCCAATCCACACAGAAATGGTTTAAGTTGCTGGGGGTTTTTGAAAGCATTTACTCTCTGCTCTGCTGCCACATCASAAGAGTAAGGATTTTACGTTAGCAATGACTGAAGATAAAACTAAGACCTTAAAACATTTCAAATAGCTTAACAGTGAGCAGATGAATTAATCATTAAGACAGTGATCAACAACAATTCYTAAGAATGGCACGAGCATTTCTAGTTAGGGCAGCCCTATAAGACTGACTATACAGGGAGTGATCACTTGTGTTCAAGTAAACACAAGGGTTTCAAAGCCAACTAGGAGCTTTCTGTGACCAATGAAAGCATCTATAGATCTGTTTTATGTCGTTTTTTATTTCACTGTAAGCCTATACATCCATTCCCAAATTTTAAAACTGTCCTGCTTTTAAGTAATTAGAATTTTTTTTACTGGTATAAATTTTACAGGCAAACTAACCAAAAAACATACTTTCTTTGCTACTTAAATAGAATTGGAGGCACAGAGAAGCAGATGAGAACAGGGGAAATGTACATGCCCAAAAGAAATTACCCCACTGACCTGATGGAAATCAGCCAAACCTTTCTGCACTTGTCCCGTTCCCCAGATCCTGCTGGTTCCCACCACCAGAAGGGAACCAAGTGTGGCAATCAGAAGGGAACCAAGTGTGGCAATCAGAAGGGAACCAAGTGAGGCAATCCCAAGTGTTCTGAGATGCTCCATGATCCACTTCCTAGAGTTCACGCGCCTGGGAAGGCTTTCGAAGTGAAAGGATGGGAAGGAGGGAGAGCCACTCTCTGGAGGTCGAGCCCTCCTCGGCGCCCACACTCACAAAGGGGGACGTGGACGAGGACGGCCTGGTGCGGTCGCTGAGCACCTCCCTGCGGGAGGCTCATGGGGCCTGAAGCGCCCACGAGGAACCAAGGGCGAGGAGGGAGCTTCRGTTCTGCTCCCCCTGCAGCTCCTGCGACCTGTCGCGCGGGTGAGGGGCTGCCGAGGACCCTCTGCCTGGCTCCCAGGGAGCTTCTGCAGTGCGGGCTTCTCGAGGAGCTTCACAAACCTCCCTGGGCAGGCGCCCCTTCTTAGCCCTGTGGAACATGTTATGGCCCCAGCACAGCCCAGGGATCATTCACCACCATCAGCCCAGATCCCAGGGAACTTTAGGATTCSCCCAAGTGTGGGAAAGCTTCTAACCAACACTATCAGCATTAAATGKGTCGCCTAAATAGCCCAAACTTACCCTAACAGTGGTTTAATTCTGTCTTACCATCTTTTATGTGTGCAGAGAGAAAACTTAACAGAGGTTCRGTAAGATTAATATAAAGCACGGCACTAGATTCACGTCCTACTGATTGTTAAGAGCTTTGCTGTCCTACGAGCTTGCTCACCAGCCCGCCTCGAGCTCTCCCTAGGGTCTCCTGCATATCTCCGCCTGCAGGATTTTTTTCCTTTGCATCACATTGTCCATTTAATATTAAGGAGAATGAATGCTCTGTCCTGTAGAAAACATAGAACCAGAAAACTTGCATTATTCTCCTGAGCTAGATTCCCACAGTAGAAAAATTCAAAAAAAAAAAAAAAAAAAAGCTAGCAGAAATTTAAATATTTTTTTAAAATGAAACTGTAATGTCTGTCTCCAGCTTTAAGAGATTAGAAAAGCGTGCATCACCTGCAGGACAGCATCAGTTTGTTCACTTTGCAGAGTTGTTTGTTTGTTTTGTACCAGAAGTATCTACGGATGCGAGGCTTATCTGAGCTGAAGACACCRTTTCCCATTCATCAGGAATCATTAATGAGGAACTGACAGGGCAAGTCACAGGTCAGAGCACGAAGCCCCAGCAAAGGCGCCTTGCTGACTTCCTCACAAGGCAAGAATGTCTCTGCCGTCGTGTTTCACTGCACTGCTTTGAGCCCAGATAAAAATCCACAAATATATTCCTACAGTATATTTAGGCATTCCTGTAATCTGATCCATCCACATGATCCATSCACAAGAAAACCCTTCTTTTTTTGCTTCAACTTTTGCTTGTTTCTACTCCAATGCCAAGGAGATTTCTCTTTTCTTAGCTGTTTGCTACATGTGTGGGACTTAACATGTGTTCATATATAAGAGATAAGCTTCTTAGTCATAACTGGACAGATGAAAAGGGCTACTTCATAAATTGCAATTCAATGAAGAGAAACAGTGGGTAACTGTACTCTGTTTACAGAAATAAATAGYTCATAATGTCCCAAACAACAGATATCTGCATTCATCACCTACATTTGTATACAGCAACCATTTTATTGGGTTGGGGGGGGAGGTGGAAGGGGGCTGTGACTCAGGGAGCCCTAGGTCTCAATGGGATTTAGGTCAAAAGCTCATTCAACACGGCTGAAATAAAAAGCCTGAAGGCCAACAATGAGAAAAGAAGGGCTGTACAAAAAGAGACTCGAGCGTCTAGTCTTTGCACTAAGCCAGTTGRAACTGCTGGAAGTAAAACCAGCACCCACGCTGGGGCAACGTGAATTAGTTTTCGTCGGCTTCAGAAGGATACAGAGCTGACAACAAGACGCAAACCTTTCCCTAGATTTTTCAGAAGGAAAAAAAGTAATAAGTCATTTCAGCTGAACATCCTTACTAGTCTCTGCTTTGCCATCATGATTACTCATATTACCTAGGGTGAAAAAGAGAGCTTATATGAGAGAACTGAGTGCGGGGGGAAAATATCACACAGTTTAACTTTTAGTGTGAGCAGAACAACTTTGACTCAGAAGAAACAAAGATGCTTTTGAATCTTGGTTTTTTTTTTTTTTTTTCAGTTTTAAGTTCAACTGCTTAGATTCCGGCTTCCTACTAGCTCCCACATTCTTAGGATGCAGCTTCTACTTACACTCCCCCTTTAGTGTTCAACCCACCGAGCGCCACTCTTGGAGGCTCCCGAGGGATTTGGATCCAACAGGAACCACTGGAAAATGCTGCTGTGATGGAGCCGGAGGCCGGAGGTGCCTCCCGCTCGCGTAGGGCAATCCCTCAGCAGGACTACTCCACGCTGGGGTTTCTGCAGCCTGTGTGAATCCCCCAGTGCCAGTCTGGCCACACTGGTGCTGGGCACCTACACCTTTCCAAGGGGATTAATGCCGGGAAGCGCGACTGGATGCAAAGCTAGCYCTGACAGCACTGGCAAAGAGAACATACCACACACAAAGGTCCGTGTTTCACAAAAGAAACCAAAGAGCAGCAGCCTTGCAGGATTAACACCGACAAAAAGCAGCAGCAGCTTTTTTGTCTCCTGTGTTTTACGTAACAAAGTTTCCAGAAGTTGAGGGCAGGGATGGGAATGCGGTTATCTCCGAGAGGGATTTTTCCCCCTGTGCAGAGCAGATAGCATCTAGCACAGGGGAAGAAGGGGGAGTGTTTCATGCCCTCCGAGCTCTCGCAATTCCACTGACGTGAAAGTTAGTCAGCCGCAACACACATGCCCTCCTGCAACTCTAGGCCTAACCCTCACGCCCTGGGAGCTGCAGCTGCACCCCCGTGCGCTGGGAGATGTCCCCCCGGAACGGCCTGCGCTTCACCCCGGGCTTAAACGGTGCAAAACCCTGAAGGCTGAAGGGCGCGCGGGGCTCTTGGCCGGGCCGCGCGCGGGGCACGTCCCGGCGGCGGCTCCGCTCGC